>NC_092741.1:20778899-21078899 GCF_047496795.1 Chiloscyllium punctatum | reverse complement strand
CATTGCAATTCCCCTACCCCCAATTAAATACTTTCCCATACCTTCTGCCCCTATCCCTCTCCATGACTATAGTAAAGGTCTGGGAGTTGTGATCACTATCACAGAAATATTCTCCCATCGACAGATCTGACATCTGGCCTGGTTCATTGCCAAGCACCAACTCCAACATGGCTTCCCCTCTGGTCGACCTATTCTACATATTGAGTCAGGATTCCTTCCTGAACACACCTGACAAAAACTGCTTCATCTAAACTATTTGAACTAAGGAGGTTCCGATCAATATTAGGGAAGTTAAAGTCACCCGTGACAACAACTCTGTTACCTCAGCAACTTTCCAAAATCTGCCTCCCAATCTGCTCTTCTGTGTCTCTCTTGCTACTGGAGGATCTGTAGAAAACTCCCAATAAAGTGACTGCACCTTTCCTGTTTCTGACTTGCATCCATACTGACTCTGTCGACAAACCCTCCTCGACGACCTCCCTTTCTGCAGCTATGATACCATCCCTGATTAGCAATGCCACTTACCCACATTTTTACCCCCCCCCGCACATATACAAACACACACACACACACCCCTATTCCTTTTGAAACATCTAAACCCTGGAACATCTGACAACCATTCCTATCCCTGTGATAGGCAAGTCTCTCTAATGGCCACAACATCATAGTGCCAAACAGTGTTCCATGCTGTAAGTTTTTTTGTGATTAGATTAGATTACTTACAGTGTGGAAACAGGCCCTTCGGCCCAACAAGTCCACACCGACCCGCCGAAGCACAACCCACCCAGACCCATTCCCCTACATTTAACCCTTCACCTAACACTACGGGCAATTTAGCATGGCTAATTCACCCATCCACATTTTTGGACTGTGGGTGGAAACCAGAGCACCCAGAGGAAACCCACACAGACACGGGAGAATGTGCAAACTCCACACGGTTAGTCGCCTGAGGCGGGAATTGAACCCGTGTCTCTGGCGCTGTGAGGCAGCAGCGCTAACCACTGTGCCACCGTGCCAGTTCATCACCCTTATTCCCGATACTTCAAGTCATAGTCATAGAGATGTAAAGCACGGAAACAGACCCTTCGGTCCAACTTGTCCATGCCGACCAGATATCCCAACCCAATCTAGTCCCATCTGCCAGCACTTGGCCCAAATCCCTGCAAACCCTTCCTATTCATTTACCCATCCAGATACCTTGTAAAATATTGCAATTGTACTATGCTCCACCACTTCCTCTGGCAGCCTATTCCACAATGTACCATCCTCTGTGTGAAAAGATTGCCCCTTAGGACCCTTTTATATCTTTCCCTTCTTACCCAAAACCTATGCCGTCTAGTTCTGGACTCCCCCCACCACAGGGAAAAGACTTTGTCTATTTATCCTATGCATGCCTCTCCTGATTTTGTAAACCTCTATAAGGTCACCCCTCAGCCTCCGACTCTCAGGGAAAACAGCCCTGGCCTATTCAACCTCTCCCTGTAGCTCAAATCCTCCAACCCTGGCAACATCCATATCGATCTTTTATGAACCCTTTCAAGTTTCACAACATTTTTTGGAGACCAGAATTGCACGTAGTATTCCAACAGTGGCCTAACCAATGTCCTGTACAGCCACAATATAACCTTCCAACTCCTGTACTCAATACTCTGACCAATAAAGTAAAGCGTACCAAACGCCGCCTTCACTATCTATCTATCTACCTACGACGCTACTCTCAACAAACTACAGAACTGCATTCCAAGTTCTCTTTGTTCTGCAACACTCCCTAGGACCTTACCATTAAGTGTATAAGTCCTGCTAAGATTTGCTTTCCCAAAATGCAGCACCTCGCATTTACCTGAATTAAACTCCATCTGCCACTCCTCAGCGCATTGGCCCATCTGATCAAGATCCCGTTGTAATCTGAGGTACCCTTCTTTGCTGCCCACTACACCTCCAATTTTGTTGTCATCTGCAAACTTACTAACTACACCTCTTATGCTCATATCCAAATCATTTATATAAATGATGAAAAGTGGTGAACCCAGCACCAATCCTTGTGGCACTCCACTGGTCACAGGCCTCCAGGCTGAAAAACAACCCTCCACCACCACCCTCTGTCTTCTACCTTCAAGCCAGTTCTACATCCAAATGGCTAGTTCTCCTTGTATTTCATGAGATCTAATCTTGCTCGCCAGTCTCCTATGGGGAACCTTGTCAAACGCCTTACTGAAGTCCATATCAATCACATCTACTGCTCTGCCCTCATCAATCCTCTTTGTTACTTCTTCCAAAAACTCAATCAAGTTTGTGAGACATGATTTCCCACACACAAAGCCATTTTGATTATCCCCAATCGGTCCTTGCCTTTCCAAATGCATGTACATCCTGTCCCTCCAACAACTTGCCCATTATTGACGTCAGGCTCACTGGTGTATGGTTCCCTGTCTTGTCTTTACCACCTTTCTTAAATAATGGCACCACATTAGCCAACTTCTAGTCTTCCGGTACCTCACATGTGACTGTTGATGATACAAATATCTAAGTAAGAGGCCCAGCAATCATTTCTCTAGCTTCCCCCAGAATTCTAGGGTACACCTGATCAGGTCCTGGGGATTTATCCACTTTTTTGCATTTCAAGACATCCAGCACTTCCTCCTCTGTAATATGGATACTTTTGCATTAAAATAGACATACTTCAACCCATCACACTGACTGCAACTTTGCCCTATAAATTGATAATCCCTCCTCACAGACTCTCTGCATGATGTATCTGGCTGTTCACTAGCTACTCCATCCTTTTGATCCGTAGTTCCAGTTCCTGCCCTGCTGCCAAACCAGTTTAAACTCTCCCGGAGAGCTCTAGCGAACCCCCCGCACAGGATATTGGTGCCCCTCTAGTTCAGGTGCAACCCATCCATGCCTCACAAGCCTTATTGAATTCTTTGAGGATATGACAAAACACATTGATAAAGGTAGAGCAGTGGATACGGTGTACATGGATTCTAGGAAGGGATTTGATAAGGTTCCCCGTGGTAAGCTCATTCAGAAAGTAAGGAGGCATGGGATACAGCAACATTTGGCTGTCTGGATACAGATTTGGTTGGCCTATAGAACAGAGAGGATGGTAGTAGATGGAAAGTATTCAGCCTGGAGCTCAGTGACCAGTGGTGTTTCGCAGGGATGTGTTCTGGGATCTCAGCTCTGTGATTTTTGTAAATGACTTGGATGAGGAAGTGGAAATGACTTGGAAGAGTAAGTTCACCGATGACATGAAGATCAGTGGAGTTGTGGGTAGTGTGGAGGGTGTTGTAGGTTGCAGTGGAACGTTGACAAGATGTAGAACTAGGCTGAGAAGTGGCAGATGGACTTCAACCTGTAAAAGTGTGAAGTGATTCATTTTGGAGGGTCAAATTTGAGTGCAGAATACAGAGTTAAAGGCAGGATTCTTGGCAGTGTGGAGGAACAGAGGGATATTGGGGTCCATGTGCATGGATCCCTCAAAGTTACCACCCAAGTTGATAGGGTTGTTAAGAAGGCGTATGGGGTGTTGACTTTCATTAGCAGGGGGATTCAGTTTAAGAGCCGTGAGGTTATGCTGCAGCTCTATAGAGCCCTGCTTCGACCACACTTGGAATATTGTGTTCAATTCTGGTCACCTCGTTTTGGGAAAGATGTGGAAGCTTTAGAGAGGATGTAGAGGAGGTTTATTAGGATGCTGCCCGGATTAGAGGGCATGTCTTATGAAGGAAGGTTGAGGGAGGTAAGGCTCCCTCATTGGAGTGCAGAAGGATGAGAGGTGACTTGATAGAGGTGTACAAAATGTTGAGAGGCATAGACAGAGTGAGTAGTCGGAGACTTTTTCCCAGGGCAGAAATGGATGTCACAAGGGGGAATACTTTTATGGTGATTGGAGGAAGGTTCAAGGGAGATGTCAGAGGGAGGTTCTTTACACAGATTGTGGTGGGTGTGTGGAATGTGCTGCCAGCAATGGTAGTAGAGTCAGATACATTAGGGACTATTAAGCGACTCTTGGATCAGCACGTGGTTGATAGTAAAATGAAAGGCATGTAGGTTAATTTGATCTTAGTGTAGGATAAGAGGTTGGTACGACATTGAGGGCTGAAGGGCCTGTACTGTACTGTTCTATGTTCTAGATATCTTCCTGCTGTAGCATGGAGGCTCAGATGTGATGGGCCAAATAGTTAAAGCACAAATGGAGTGCTGTTAAACTATGCAGTAACTAATGTTTTTTTAAAAATGAGTAAATAATAGCTATCAGAATTGGATACCTATTTTCAGCTGAGGTTTGGTTGGATGCACCATTGCCACTGAATCAGAAGTTGTGGTCTCATGATTTGTAAACAAAATCAGACTGACTCTGCAGTGTAATACCAAGCAGGTCCTACATTGTTTGAGGTACTGGTTTTCAGATGAGATGTTAAAACAAGTGTCCCCCCCCCACCCAGGTAAATGAGAATGATCTCATGCCTTTTTCTTTCAAAGTCCTCTTTCTCTGGCAGCCTAGTCAATAGTTATCCCTTAATCAGAATCTTTAATATTTTGACTTATTTTTTAAAATGTTTATCGAAGCATGAGTCAAGTTAATTGCTGCATTTCTGATAGTATAACAGTGACTACTTGTACTCTAGTGAGTGGAAAGCACTGAGGTATGTAAAAGGTTAGTCCTTTTGTGTATGAATTTCTCTGCGTATAAAGGATTACTGTGGTACAAGTGCCTGGCTTAAATACATGCTTTGACAGCTTGTTTTTCTTTTCCAACATGTAGGTGGAACTTTGCAGCAAAATGGTCAGCTAACAGCTGAGATTCAGGAAGAGGCATCCATTAACAACATGAGCATGACTGTCATGTCTAACAAGCGCCACAGCATGCATGATAAACTACACTACCCTCGTTCAAATCTGAAGGCAATCACAACCTTGGGTAAGTTGTGAAGACATGACTTGTCCTCAACTAATTAATCAGTTCTCCATTTTGGATACCATCACGGTAAAACATTGAGGATAGCAAGAATGTACTCTCGATGGGGAACTTTTTTACTAAGAGTAGCTGAGTAGCACCTCGACCACTGAGTTACTTGTGATCTAAAGAATATAGCTATGAACGTGGCTTAGCAGCACGTGGTGAGTTAACCAACAAGAAAGAAAAACCTACTTGATCTTGTTTTCCCCCTACTAATTTTCCTTTTGTGCCCGTGACCGATATGCAGTACTTGTGGAGACAATGTCTTTCTTTACACTGCTCCACTGAGTTAAGACCAAAGACTAAGGTGAAGTACGAAAACGTTGGCCATCCAGCCCATCGAATCTGCTCAGTGCGATCCAATCAATGATCCAGCATCAACACCCCTTTGCAATCAAGAATTCTATATTCATGACCCTCAGAAGAAACTCCTCCACATCTCTGTCTTAAGTGGGCAGCCCATTGCTCTGAGATTATGCCATCTGCTTCTAGCCTGTCCCACAAGGGGAAACAGCCTTTCCGCATCTACACTATCACACTAAGAATCTTGTATGTTTCAATAAGGTCACCTCTCATCCTTTTAAACTCCAAAGTTGCATGGCTCTAAAACCATACCAGATTGGCCAGATTTTGAACAGATCTATCAATTCAGAGTTAGTCATCTGTGAGGCAATTTTGGTCACGAACAGTAACAGGATTGTAGATAACCAACATTCTGTCTTGCTCTGAGGTTCAACGCATGTCACTTGGCATGCTAATGATTTGACTTCTGGTTTTGGAGATTTGTGCACCAAAAAAAAATGAGTATTGTATCTAACCACAATCTGTATCTTCATGGTCTGGCATAACCCACTGCTATTACCATGAAGCCAAGGGAACTAAATCTGATGTAGTAAAGAGTTTAGGTGGGCATGACAGTAGCAACATCAGGCATACCTTAAACTCTGGTGTCAACCTAATGGAGCTACAACACAGGGCCACTGGCATGCCAAACAGCAGAAATAGTATATAATAAACAGGACCAAGCAATCCCACAATCAACTGATCAGATCTAAACTCTCCTGTCCTGCCACATTCAGTCATAAGTGGTGAACAATAAACAGCAAACAGGAGGAGGCTCCATTAATAACCACCTCCTTAATGGCAATGCAACTCAGTACATCAGAGCAAAAAGGCTGAAGCATTTGAACCATCTTCAGTCAAAAGTGTCTATGATCCATTGAGGCCACCATCTGAGGGCCCAAGCATAGCATGCCAGTCTTCAGACAATTCAGTGCCATCCATGTGATGTCAAAAAGCAACAAAAGACACAGAATAATGTAAAGCTATGCACTCAAACAAGTACTGAACATTTGTATTCCAGGCTATCTGAATGCCCTGGCTAAGTTGTTTCAGTACTGATACAATACTAACATTTACCTGTCAATCTGGAAAATAACCAACAGGTATCCTGTACAAAAATAGTGTGACAAATTCAGCAAGGCCAGTGACTGTTATATCACTCTCGACTATCAGCATGGTAATGCAAGGAGTCGACGGTCTGAAGAAGTGGTACTTGCTCAGCAGTAACCTGCTTACGCACAGCTTAGGTTTCACCAAGGTCACTCTGGTCGTGACCTCATTATCGCCTTGTTCCAAACATGGACAAAAAATTGAGCTAAGTGATTACACTTCACGTCAAGGCAGCATTTGACCAAATGTGTGTTCTGTGATCAAGATATGTCACTGGACCTGAAATGTTAACTCTGATATCTCTCCACAGATGCTGCTAGATCTGCTGAAATTTTCCAGCAATTTTTGTTTTTATATTTGACCAAGTATGACATGGAGGCAATCCAGCATCAGAGGAAAGCTTTCTAGTGGTTGGAATTATATATAGCGCAAAGGAAGATGGTTGTAGTTGTTGGACTCAACTATTGCTGTCCCAGAATGCATAAGTGTCAGGCAGTGACCACCTCTTTTAAAACAAAAAAGCCAATCTTATTACTTTGCTTTGAAATTCATGACACAAACATTCCTGAATCCCCGCAATCAAAATTCTGAGGATTACCTGATGAAGGGCTTATGCTCAAAATGTCGATTCATCTGCTCCTCGGATGCTGCCTGACTGGCTGTGCTTTTCCAGCACCACACTTTTCTACTCTGATCCCCAGCATCTGCAGTCTTTACTTTCTCCTTGCCTTTGACATCAAGGCTGTATTTGACAGAATGTGGCATCAAGAAGCCCTAGCAAAACTAAAATCAACATGTAACCCATGATTGGCACTGTTATGAAGATGTGGGTGTACTTTAAGAGAGTAAAAAGCAGCAGAACTACCAAACACAGCACCAAGTGTTCTCATTAAGTTAACAAAATGACACTTGGTCATACACTTGATTAGCTCATTGCCTGGAGACAAAAACAAATTTGAATTCAGCCAATCAGTTTAAATTATACCTTGAAAAATGCCAAACTCCAATCCAGTTTGAATTTAGTTTACAGAGGAATCTCGATTTTCTGAATGAGATGGGCGGGCAGTATTTCGTTCGGATAATTGATTATTCAGATAACTGATCCAATGCCTCTCCTCCTGGGCTCTGAAGTTTCCTTTTTCCTCGCTCTGCCTGTCTTTCCCTCTCTCTGTCTCAGGGTTTGTTTCTGAGCAGACACACACTTGTGTGTAAGGGACCTGCAGCATTGCTGAAACCTTTCCTCACGCCCCCAATCAGTTCAATGGGATTGACACAGACAGCACTTGCTAAATCCGCTCCCTGTTCAGGAGACTAGACAGCAGCACGCTGCGTGCGTGCCCCTGCCTACCTTCCGCAACCTCCCCACCCCCCCAACCGTCCACCCTTCCGGGGCAGCCAGACTGGACACCAACCGCAAGACTGCTGCTGCCTTTGGTGGGGGGGAGGGGGACGTGACTCTCAAATAGCGCACTCTCTCATACACACACCCATAAACATATATATATGCAGCCACACACACAACCTTTCACTGCAACATTTTGACAAGTTCCACCTTTACACTGTACAATGTTGGAGAGATTATCTGGGGAAGGGGGGTTTAAGGTACACCCCTGTGAAGAACTCCAGGGAAAATGTAGGGAGAGGGGGTAGGCAATCAATCATTTGGAGACGGTGCCTGGGCTCCCATCGATTTCCAGGACTGTTCTCGGCAACTTTTCAGTAAGCCAAGTTCATTTTTAATCAATGTAAACAAAAGACGCATCAGTGTTGGAAACACCGCTTTGATGTAATGTTTTTATTGGGACCTTGAGATCTTCTTCGGATAATCCAAAATTTGGATAATTTATATTCGGACAATCGAGGTTCCTCTGTATTAACAATGACAGAATCTGATGCTTTGGGGGTATAAGACCGTGGAAAATTGAACAGTTGAGAGGAGAACTGCTAAGCCCCAGCTACAGGGAGAGGCTGAATAGGTTGGGGCTGTTTTCCCTGAAGCATCGGAGACTGAGCGGTGACCTTATAGAGGTTTGTAAAATCATGAGGGACATGGATAGGATAAATAGACAAGGTATTTTCTTTTGGATAGCGGAGTCCAGAACTAGAGGGCATAGGTTTAGGGTGAGAGGGGAAAGATTTAACCGGGACCTAAGGGGACGCTTTTTCAAGCAAAGAGTGGTGTATGTATGAATTGAGTGCCAGAGGAAGTGGTGGAGGCTAGTACAAATCTCAACATTTAAAAGGCAGCCGAATAGGAAGGGTTTAGAGGGATATGGGCCAAGTGCTGGCAAATGGGACTAGATGAGGTTAGAATATCTGGTCAGCATGGATGAGTTAGATTGAAAGGTCTGTTTCCGTGTTGTATTACTCTTAAGTACAGTCCAGAGGCTAGGAATTCTGCAATGATTAACTAACTTCCTATTCTCCGCTGCCTGCTCAACATCTACAAAGGTGTGGTACTGGAAAAGCACAACATGTCAGGCAGCATCCGAGGAGCAGGAGAGTTGACATTTGTGCTTGAAACATCAACTTTGCTGTTCCTCAGATGCTGCCTGGCCAGCTGTGCTTTTCCAGTGCCACACTTTTGACTTTGATCACCAGCATCTGCAGTCCTCACTTTCTCTCAACATCTACAGGGCACAATTCAGGAGTTTGATGAAATACTCTCCACTTTCCTGGATAACATGACTTAACACTAGAAGCTCAGCACCATCCATGACAAAACAGCAGTTTTTTTGGCACCATATCCACCACCTTAAACACTTGCTCCCTTCACCATTGACATACAATAACAGTAGTGTGAACCATCCACAGATGCAATGTAATAACTCACTCAGTCTCATTAGCACCTTTCAAACTTGTGACACCTACCATCTAGAAGGACAAGGGTAGTAGATGCCTGGCCCCTCCAAACTGCATGCAGTCTTGACTTGAAAATATGTTGCGTTCCTTCACTGTCTATTGGTGAAAATCCTGGAGCTCCCTTTCTCACAGCACTTTGGGTGTATTTACATTCCAACGAACCGCAGTGTTTCAAGAAAGCAGCTCACTATCAACTTCTTGAGAGCAATGAAGGATGGTTAGCAAGTGCTGGCTTTGCCAGTGATGCCAGTGATAAACAAATAATAAAAAGATCTCTCTTTAATGTGTGTCTAATTTCAACTGTTTGTCTGCAAAGTGTGGAATTTTGCTTTCTCCAAAACATAGATTATCAAAAAAAATTCCTTGTTGACATATGGTTCTGCATGTTGTAAATTTATCACATTATTCAGTCTTTGCTGTTGTGTTTGTAAATGCAGGAAAGGGAGAGTACGGTGAGGTCTTCTTGGCCAAAGCCAAAGGGATTGATAAAAATGAGGTAGAGACAGTGGTTCTAGTGAAAAGTCTGACTACGCGGGATGAACAACTACAGCTAGAATTCCGTCGAGAATTTGAGATGTTTAGCAAGATGAACCACAACAATGTCGTGAAACTGCTGGGACTGTGCCGTGAAATGGAGCCACACTACATGATCACTGAATATGTCGATCTGGTAAGAAGCTCAAAGGGCAGATTCTCCATTACCTTGCTCATTTGGTTTGGAAGATGTTACTGGTGTGTGTTGAAAAATAATCCAACACAATTTCTGTGCACGTTTGTAATTGAAAATTCAACTTCTAATTGAGAACCAAAAAGCTTATTATCTATTATTGTAAATATACCATTGCATTAATTCTGAAGAAGTTGTTGAGCCAAGTTTGATGGAATAGTTGGTAAATCATGAATGCTTGCTAATCCATCTCAACTGATACTACACATTTGTTCAGTCTTGGTGACAAGCTTGTCTCAATGACAACTCGTAACTTCAGAAGGTTATGGGTTTGACGTCCACTTAATTGACTTGAGTGAGGTTTATATGTCATATTGAGAAAGTGCTGTCTGGAGGAGGAGATTGCACAAGCATTCCCATCTCTAATGATGGGGACACCCAGCCGAGTAGTGTAAAAGACTAGGATTAAAACATTTGCACCTTAGCCAGAAGTAGTATGTGGGTAATCCACCTTGTACTTCTACTGAGATCCTCGGCATCATAGTATTCAGTCTTCAGCCAATTTGATTCACTGTACATGACTTTGAAACGATTGAGGTTGTTGGACACAAAAAATGGCTATCAGCCCTCACAACGTACCACCTGTAAATTTGAAAATTTCCTAGCTATGTCCTGTCCATGAAATGCAGGAAAAATCACATCGGTGAATTAATACTCTGTTAACATAAGACAATTGTGACTGAGTGTGGCAACAAGGAGTGCTAACTAAATTGGAATCATTGTGATTCATGGTAGAAAATTCACCACTGGTTGAGTTGTACCGAGCATAAAGGAAGAAAATTGAGTTTAATTCTGTAAGCTGAAAAATGTGTTGCTGGAAAAATGCAGTAGGTCAGGCAGCATCCAAGGAGCAGGAGAATTGACGTTTCGGGCATAAGCCCTTCTTCAGGAATGAGGAGGGTGTGCCAAGCAGGCTAGGATAAAGGGTAGGGAGGAGGGACTTGGGGGAGAGGCATTGGGAATACGATAGGTGAAAGGAGGTTACAGTGAGGGTGATAGGCCGGAGAGGGGGTGGGGCGGGGGCGGAGAGGTCGGGAAGAAGATTGCAGGTCAAGAAGGCGGTGCTGAGTCCGAGGGTTGGGACTGAGTTAAGGTGGGGGGGAGGGGAAATGAGAAAGCTGGAGAAATCTGCATTCATCCCTTGTGGTTGGAGGGTTCCTAGGCGGAAGATGAGGCGCTCTTCCTCCAGGTGTTGTGTCGCCATGGTCTGGCGATGGAGGAGGCCAAGGACCTGCATGTCCTTGGCGGAGTGGGAGGGGGAGTTAAAGTGCTCAGCCACGGGGTGGTTGGGTTGGTTGGTGCGGGTGTCCCAGAGGTGTTCTCTGAAACGTTCCGCAAGTAGGCAGCCTGTCTCCTCAATGTAGAGGAGGCCACATCGGGTGCAGCGGATGCAGTAAATGATGTGTGTAGAGGTGCTGGTGAATTTGTGACGGATATGGAAGGATCCCTTGGGGCCTTGGGAGGGAAGTGAGGGGGGAGGTGTGGGAGCAAGTTTTGCATTTCTTGCGGTTGCAGGGGAAGGTGCCGGGAGTGGAGGTTGGGTTGGTGGGGGGTGTGGACCTGACGAGGGAGTCGTGGAGGGAGTGGTCTTTCCGGAATGCTGATAGGGGAGGGGTGGGAAACATATCCTTGGTGGTGGGATCTGTTTGGAGGTGGCGGAAATGATGAAGGATGATACAATGCACCTGGAGGTTGGTGGGGTGGTGAGTGAGGACCAGTGGGGTTCTGTCCTGGTGGCGATTGGAGAGGCGGGGTTCAAGGGCGGAGGAACGGGAAGTGGAGGAGATGTGGGGGAGAGCATCGTCAACCACGTCTGAGGGGAAATTGTGGTCTTGAAGGCTCTATTTTTAAAAAAATCTTTCACAAGATGTGGATGTGGCTGGCAGGGCCAGCATTTGTTTCCCATCTCTAATTTCTGTGGTGAAATGTAATGGAAATCCAAGAAAGGTAGATAGTCAAGGGGCCAAACTGAGGGAATAGTTTAAAACAATCACTATCACTAGATTAAAAAGTACCATGAAACTAATGGGGGTAATGGACTTCACCCAAAAGTTTTGAAAGAAGTGGCTGTTATTACAGCTCTAACAGGAGCAATATCATGGCAGTAGAGTCCAAGGACTCTGAAGCATACCAAAACTATTCCTATTTTATTGACTCAATAAAATGGTAAATTTGACTGTCTTTTGTAATATTGTTCAGAGTAATAGAAATGCTCACCAGTTGTCTTTATTGGACAAGCAAATAACTAATTTATTAGAAGCGCGACTTATTCTTTAAACAAGTGACAAAACTGGCAACCAACTAAACTGCTCTTCAGAATTAAATTATACTCTGTTAATCCCAAACGTGCACATTCATGCATCAAGTGAACACAATTCATCAGATTTCTCATAGGTTTGAAAAAAAATGAAACAGTATTCCTAATGGTCAAGGGTACAAATTCAAAAGATAAAACAGGTTGACTTCTCACATTTCCCTTGATTGTTTGTTGATGAAATCAACTTTCTAGCAGTCGCAGAATGATGGAAGGTCTTCAGACCAGATTTCAAATTCAGATGGGAAACAGGAGCGTTGATATTTGGAACTTGTATTGGGTTTTCAAACTACTTCACAGAGTAGCTTTAGCTGGTTTTGTTTTTAAGTTTGACTTTCATGTCTGAGGGAGGGCTACATTGTGCTGCAAATTTCTTCAACAACTTATATTCAAGATAATGAAAATGCAAAGTGACCTCAGTCCAGTGCTTGTTGCTACAAAACAAACAAACCTGTTCTTAAGGTTTTCCCAATCTGTTTGCCTAGCATTTAAGGGCCAGAAAATTTCTTGAAAGCTTTTATTGGACTCATTCACACAAATTACTTTTTTTTCCCCTTATACAATAGATTAAAAAAATGATTTTGACCACAACTTTATTTTTAAGAAATCACTTGGTAGAGGTTCTAACTCAAAAAAGTTAAAAGGGTTCCATTTTCCAGTTTCACAAATTCTATAAATAAAAATACATTTTTAACACCTGAGTTTGTAGATTGATGCATTAGTTTGAATTTCCTAGATTTTGGAAAGATTCCATCAGATTGGAAGATAGTGAATGTGACTACTTTAATCAACAAAGGAGCAAGTTAGAAAACAGGATACTGCAGATGAGTAAGCTTAACATTTGCCATAGGAAACTGTAATCTGTTTATGAGGTCATAATGGAGCACTAAGAAGACTTGGAATCAGGCAGAGTCAGCATGTTTTATGGAAGGGAAATTATATTTGACTAATGTATTGGATTACAGTAGTCCCCCCCCGTACCTACGGGGGATATATTCCAAGACCTACCGCAGAAGCCTAAAACTGCAGATAGGTGCAAACCTATCCATTAAAATGGGAAATTTACATTCCCGGCAGCCCCCTGTCCCTGGTTCTGTCCCTGTAATATGTTTGGGCCGTGGTAAACCAAGGGTATGTGAAACTGTAGAAACCGACTTCGCGAATCTGGCGTTCATCCTGTACTTTAAGGACAACAGACAACATGGACAAAGGAGAACCTGTAGATGTGCTGGACTTGGACTTTCAAAGGGCATTTGACAGAATACCATATGAAAGGTTACTATCTTTAAAGAATTCAGTGTGGGAGGAGAGGGTGGAATTTTAACAGGTTACTCTGAATAAGATGATTGGTTATTCAATAGAAAGCTGAAAATGTGTTGCTGGAAAAGCGCAGCAGGTCAGGCAGCATCCAAGGAACAGGAGAATCGACGTTTCGGGCATAAACCTTTCTTCAGGAATCTATAGAAAGCACCGAGTAGGCATAATTGAGTCATTTACAGTTGGCAAGATGTGATTAATTGAGTATTACAGGCATCAGTTTGGGGTCTGTTATTTACAATTTATCTCAATTTCTTGGATGAAAGAATCAAATGCATGGTAACTAAATTTGCTGAAATCACAATGTAGAATGAAAACACAAAAACAGAAATTTCTGGAGAAATTCAACAGGTCTGTCAACACCTGTGAAGAGAAGAGTTTTCATTTCAAGTCCTTACCAATGGTGAACAATGGCCAACCTAACATTGAGCTCAGGACTCAGAGAGATCCCATTGAGGAAGGACAGATCTCGGAAGGGGATAAGCCAAGCTTGGTTAACCAGCAAAATCTAGGGAAGTTTCAAATTGAAGGAACAAGCATAAAACATGGTAAAGATTAGTGGTAAATCAGAGGATTGTGAAGCTTGTAGAAACCAACAAAAGATGGCACCCAAAAGGTGTGGTACAATAGTTGGTATTGCTACCTTACAGCACCTGGGTCTGGGTGGGATGCTGTTCAAAGGGTTGGTGCAGACTCGCTAGGCGAAATGGCCTATCTCTGCACAGTAGGGATTTTATGATCACAAAAACAATAGAGGGAGAAAATAAACTATGAAGGTAGACTAGCAAGAAACATCAAAATGGGCAGTATGCACTTCTTCAGATATGTAAAAAAGAAATGGGAGGCAGCAGTGAACATTGTGCTCCTAGAGACAGAAGCTGGGGAAATGATGGGGAGAGCCAGGATAACAGAGGAGTTGAACAAATGTGGTACTTTGCATCAGTCTTCACAATCGGAGATGCTAACAGCATTCCAAACACACTAAATAATATAATGGCTAAAGGGAGAAGCGGCAATAAAGCACTATCAACAGAGGAAAAGTGCTAGTGACATTAATGGGGCTCAAGGGTTGAATCTGATGGGTTATAGTCGAGAGTGTGGTGCTGGAAAAGCACAGCAGGTCAGGCAACCTCTGAGGGGCAGGAGAATCGACATTTCAATGGGTTATATCGTAATATTTTAAATGAAGTAGTAAAGAGAAGGTAGATACTCTAGTCGTGATCTTCCAGGAATCCTTAGATTCTGGAAACATTTTAGAGGATTAGAAAACTCCCAATTTAATGCCATGATTCAAAAAGTGAAGGAGACAAAAAAAAACAAGCTTCACATTTATTGTTAAGAAAGTTTTGACTTTACTATAAAGGATTTGATCACAAGCCATTTGGAAATGCACATCTTAGAATTGTAGTGTCAGCATGACTTCCTGAAGGGGAAATCTTGCCTGACAAATTTATTGCAGGTCTTTGAGGAGGTAAAAAGCAGAATAGATAAAGGGAACCAGTATGTATTTGGATTTCCAGTATCATTTGATAAGGCACTGCACATAAGATTACTGATTAAGGACTCATTGCATTGGGGTAATTACGTTAATATGGATAGAGGTTTGGCTAACTATTAGAAAACAGAGTTGAGGCAAAAGAAGCATCATCAGCATGGTAACTGGTGGAGTGCCATAGAGCTTGTGTTGGGGCCCCAACAACTTAATACTTTTTGATGACTTGGATGGCTGAAGCGAATGTCCTACCATAACCAAATTTGCAAATGTTAAAAAAAAAAGTGGGAAGGCAAGGAGAGAATGAAACAAAGCGTTAACAGAAGGATATAAATAAGTTGTGAGTGGACAAAAACCTGGCAGATGAAATGCAATGTGGGAAAATGTCAGGTTATGCACTTTGGCACAAGAATAGAAGGACTGAATATTTTTTTAAATGGGCAAAGACTGTAGAATGCAACAGAAGAGGAATTTGGGAGGCCTCATCCATGAATCAAAAAAAGCTAGCATCCAAGTTCAAGGGATATTATGGAAGGCAAATGATCCGTTAGCATTTATTTCAAAGGAATGGAGTATAATAATAATGACATTTTGATAAAACAATACAAGACACTAATCAGATGACATCTAGAATACTGTGAACAGTTTTGATCCCCTTACTGGAAGGATGTTATTAAACTGAAAAGGGTTCAGAAAAGATTTTACAAGAATGTGACCAAGACTGGAGGGTTTGAGTTAAAGGGGAAGCTGGGACCTTTTTTCCCTGGAGTAACCTTTTGAGGTTTATAAAATTATGAGAGGCATAGGTAAAGTGAATAGTTAAAGTCTTTTCCCCCTGGGATAAGGCATAAGTTTAAGGTGAGGGGGAAAAGATCTAAAAGGGACCTGAGGGGCAAGTTTTTCACACGCAGGATGGTGTGTATGTGTAACGAACTACCAGAGGAAGTGTTGGAGGTAGGTACAACTACAACCTTTAAAAGACAATTGGATAGGTGCATGAATAGGAAAGGTTTAGAGGGATATGAGCCAAATGCAGACAAATGGTGCGAGTTTAGTTTGGGCAATCTGGTCAGCATTGAAGAGTTGGACCAAAGGGTTGGTTTCCTTACTGTATGAGTCCGTGAACGATATACTGGCATTTGGAAGCTGTCGAGAGAAGGTTCACTAGCCTGATACCAGGCATGGATGCTATTTCTTATGAGGGATTGAGTAGGTTGGCTTTGTAGTTGGAGTTTAGGAAACGAGAGGAACCGTTATTGAAATATTTAAAATTCTTGGGGACTACAGAGTGGTTGTTTCCCTTGTGGGAGAGTCTAGAACCAGAGGGCATAATGTCAGAGAAGGGAGTCACTAATTTTAGACTGAGATGGGGAGAATATTTTTTGAGGGTGGTGAATCTGTGGAATTCTTTACCACAGAGAGCTGTTAAGGCTGGGTCTTTAAGCATTTAAGACTAAAAAGGACAGATTTTTAATCAGTAAAGTAATCAAGGGCTATGAAGCAAAAGAAAGAAATTGGAGTTCAGGATTGTTTGGTTATCCATGATGTCATTGAAATTCAGAATGGACGCGATCAACCAAATTTCTGTTCCTATGTTTTATGGTCTCCACTCTTTTCACAAATCCCATCGCTCCCCCCTCCTCAAATGCTCTCCTGTTTTCCCTTCTCTTTCTCTGTCTCCTATCTCCACCTCCGGCACATCCCCTCCCCACCTGTATCTCCCTCTATTCTCCTTTTGCCCATGATTCCTACCCTTCTGGGCCTGTCTCACTCATTTTAGCTCTTTACCCCTTTGCCCCTCTCCACACCCCTCATGCCCCTTGCCTCCCCAGAGTCTCACCCCTCTACCTCTTGCCCCTCAACTTCTCTCATGCTCTGAACTGTTATAATTAGTATGAACAACACTAACCATTTAACCACAGAAGTAACTGGTTGTTTTGTATGCCCAAAGTAACTTAAGCTAATACTGTTGCAATTATAGTGTCTAAATTCAAATGTGAGGTAAATCTGAAGTAAGGGTGGGATTTATTATACTTGTAAGGGTATTTCATGCTCTTCTGTTTTGATGTTTGGTGATGGTGTCCTGATGATCCTTACTCTAGCAGTGCTGAACATTTCAATTTTACAATTTGTTTTTCAGGGCGATCTGAAACAGTTCCTGCGTATTGCAAAAGGCAAAGAAGAAAAGATTAAATCTCAATCATTAAATACAAAACAGAAGGTAATTAACTAAGAATTATTTGATATTTTTAAATCATTTAAAGTGTCGTTTGAAAAATTGGTTTCTTGTTTTGGGAATGGAGCCATTTGAAGACAGCTAGATTTCCATATATGATCACAACATATGCATAAACAAACAAGACTTAAGCCATGTGGATAAGTGCTGTAGAGGCTCCAATACGTCTGTGCTATACTGTGATCTTACAAAATTTGAAAGAAAATGATAACGTCACTTCTTGTACACATTGAAATCCTGTCATAAGTTCTTCAGAATGTGGAGGTGCATTGATGGATAATCAACAAGTGATTGTTGAGCTCAATGTTTTTTTCCTCCCTTTCTCCTTGACATTTGATGATATATAGTTCCCTTCAGCCCTCTGGGGCCTTGCCCAGTTACATATTTTTTACACAACATCCAAGATTGTGGGTTTAAGTCACCGGTTGATTATGGAAATGGCTACTGCTAAGTTCAATTCCATGTTCACTTGATACCACCCGACAGTTGCTCTTCCAGCATGTTGGAGGACAGCAATCGGAAGTCGGAATCTGGGTTGATTCCCCTGCCCAGATCACTTAAACTGATTGCCTCAACACAGATCTTAGAATTGAATGCAAGATCCTTTATTCTGTAACAAAGCACTTCACAGGAACATTATAAAATGAAGTATGACATTGCTACACACAAGATCAGATTTTAAGGAGATTTCAATCGGGAAAATTAAGGTAGAAGAGCTTGATGCATATATAGTTGAAGGCATAGCTGAAGGAGCAATGATGGAGCAGTTTAAATCGAATTGACTGAGGTTAAAATAAAATAGAGGAGCACAGATTTCTGAGAGTTGTGGAATTTAAGGAGTTTAGAGTGTTACGACACAGGGAAAACCCCTCTGCTGATTTAAACCAGCAACCCAGAAAAGATTCACTCCGCGCTCTAATCTGTGAAAATTCAAGAGGCCAAGAACTATCCCAAAAGTCACTATTTAAAGTAAAAATTAACAACTTTATTCTCTGTTAGACTTTAATAAAAGCTAACAACTATTTACAACTCCTTTCTCTAACCTATCTTATACTTTCCCTTCTATAATATTGGTCCAATAAAACCCTCGATTAAAATTTACCAAAATATTCAAATTTCAAAACCAACAGCTGTCGATTCGTTTCTTTGTATCTTCTTGTGTCATCTTTTCTTCTTCTTAAGGTTTCTGTTTTATAAGTCATTGATAGATAAAGCTACCTTTAAGAGAGCTATTCTGCAAAGAGTCTGCATATGTTAATGGCTTGGCAGTTCTCGTCCAACTGTTCAATTTTTGTTTTTGGTTTTATACCCCAAAGCATTGGATCATTTCATTGGTTTTAATATTATCAAAATACTAAATTCAAACTTGATTGGAGTTTAGTATCTTGAGGCATAATTCAAACTGGCCGGATTTGAAGTTGTTTTTATCTCATAGCAACCCAGGTACCGCTAGCTGCTGGACCAAATGCTACATTGTGAATTTTGCAGCACTCTGTGTGCTTGCTAAGTCATAGAGTCATAGAGTCATAGAGATGAACACATGGAAACAGACCCTTCGGTCCAACCCATCCATGCTGACCAGATATCCCAACCCAATCTAGTCCCACCTGCCAGCACCCGGCCCATATCTCTCCAAACCCTTCCTATTCATATACCTATCCAAATGCCTCGTAAATGTTGCATTTGTACCAGCCTCCACCACATCCTCTGGCAGCTCATTCCATACACGTACCACCCTCTGCATGAAAACGTTGCCCCTTAGGTCTCTTTTATATCGTTCCCCTCTCACCCTAAACCTATGCCCTCTAGTTCTGGACTCACCATTCCCAGGGAAAAGACTTTGCTTATTTACCCTATCCATGCCCCTCATAATTTTGTTAACCTCTATAAAGTCACCCCTCAGCCTCCGATGCTCCAGGAAAAACAGTTCCAGCCTGTTCAGCCTCTCCCTGTAGCTCAGATCCTCCAACCCTGGCAACATCCTTGTAAATCTTTTCTGAACCTTTTCAAGTTTCACAACATCTTTCCGATAGGAAGGAGACCAGAATTGCACTCAAATTCCAACAGTGGCTTAACCAATGTCCTGTACAGCCGCAAGATGACCTCCCAACTCCTGTACTAAATACTCTGACCAATAAAGGAAAGCATACCAAATGCAGCCTTCACAATCCTATCTACCTGCGACTCCACTTTCAAGGAGCTATGAACCTGCACTCAGGTTCAGCAACACTCCCTAGGATCTTACCATTAAGTGTATAAGTCCTGCTAAGATTTGCTTTCCTAAAATGCAGCACCTCGCATTTATCTGAATTAAACTCCATCTGCCACTTCTCAGCCCATTGGCCCACTGATCAAGATCCTGTTGTAATCTGAGGTAACCCTCTTCGCTGTCTACTACACCTCCAATTTAGGTGTCATCTGCAAACTTACTAATTGTACCTCTTATGCCAGCATCCAAATCATTTATGTAATTGACAAAAGGTAGAGGGCCCAGCACTGATCCTTGTGGCACTCCACTGGTCACAGGCCTCCAGCCTGAAAAACAACCCTCCACTACCACCCTCTGTCTTCTACCTTTGAGCCAGTTCTGTATCCAAATGGCTAGTTCTCTCTGTATTCCATGAGATCTAACCTTGCTAATCGGTCTCCCATGGGGAACCTTGTTGAACGCCTTACTTGAGTCCATATAGATCACATCTACTGCTCTGCCCTTATCAATTCTTTTTTGTTACTTCATCAAAAAACTCAATCAAGTTTGTGAGACATGATTTCCCACGCACAAAGCCATGTTGACTATTCCTAATCAATCCTTGCCTTTCCAAATACATGTACATCCTGTCCCTCAGGAGTCCCTCCAACAACTTGCCCACCACCGAGGTCAGGCTCACTGGTCTATATTTCCCTGGTTTGTCCTTACCACTCTTCTTAAACAGTGGCACCACATTTGCCAACCTCCAGTCTTCCGGCACCTCAGCTGTGACTATCAATGATACAAATATCTCAGTAAGAGGCCCAGCAATCACTTCTCTAGCTTCCCACAGAGTTCTCGGGTACACCTGATCAGGTCCTGGGGATTTATCCACCTTTAACCGTTAGAAGGCATCCAGCATTTCCTCCTCTGTAATCTGTACATTTTGCAAGATGTCACCATCTATTTCCCTACAGTCTATATCTTCCATATCCTTTTCCATAGTAAATACTGATGCAAAATATTCATTTAGTATCTCCCCCATTTTCTGTGGCTCCACACAAAGGCCGCCTAGCTGATCTTTGAGGGGCCCTATTTTCTCCCTAGTTACCCTTTTGTCCTTAATATATTTGTAAAACCCCTTTGGATTTTTCCTTAATTCTATTTGCCAAAGCTTAGTACCTCTCTACACCTTCATAACACAGAGGTAGAGCGTGTTAGGACTGTTGAGGGATTTTAGGAATGAAAATTTTAAAATCAGGATATTTTTTGACTAACCAGTTAATATTTAGGCCAGTGAGTGAATACATGATACAGAAACGAGCCTTGCTGCGAGCTAAGGCACAGGCAAAAAAAGTTTGGATAACTTCAAGCATTTGGAGGGGAGATCATGTATTGGAATTGTAAAGTTAGGTAAGAAAAGACAAATGTGCTGAAATGTTTTGTAAGTGATCTTAGTAACGGTAAAATTATATACAATATCTAACTGAAATCAGTAACAATAATCCGAGAGTAACCATGACGTATTGACCTCTTCATGATTCCCTTTGAAATGTAAAGTATTTGACATGGTTTACTGCCATCCAACATCCCTACAGTTCAGTGCCACATACTGGCATGTTCTACTTCACCTTTCCAAATGTAGCAAAGCATGTGCAGGAGTGATTTTCCTTCTCTTCCCCTGCACAATTGCTCAAGAAAAATCTAAGCATTAATGCTTTATCTTCATATATCTGCTGCCTTTGCATTTCTGTGAAACCCACTGATTAGAACTCCTACCCCAGTCCATTTGCTACTGAAAACGTAATTCATACTCTTGTCACTGCAAGGTTTGACTTTACCAATGCTTTCCTGTTCTTTGCATCTACAATCAATACATTTCAAATAATCTATAGTTCAGTCATCTGCATCTAATTCCACACCAATTCTCACTTCCCTATTTCCTGTCACTGCTGTCATATGTGGGTCCCAATGCCTCAAACTTAAAATGTCCATCATGTTTCGATCCATTTATGGCTTTCCACTTCCCTCAGTCTATAACTGTTCCTTAAGCCATCTGCCTCCCTGATTTTCCTGTTGTTCAGACCCAGTGTTTTATGAGCCCTGTCTCCAACCCTACCTCTGTCATTACCTTTGCCTGTCAGCGTTAGCTGTACCTGCTTAGTTTAGTTTCTAGTTCTCGAATTCTTGCCTTGAACTACTCCATCCCTCTCCTCCTTCCAATTTCCTTTGACTAAACTTTTGATTTTAGTAATTGTAATTTTAGTACCTGCTCCTTGGAGTCTATATTCACTTATTACTGGAGTTTCTTTGAATTGATCCTTTTTTTAATGATAAACCTGTACATGTGATATTTAATTTTGGGACCTGAATGTAGTTGCAAATGTCCATCTAAATACTCCCTGCATTTAATCATCAATAACCAGATAGCTCTTCAGAAATTCTGAAACTCAACTGTAACCTCCACCGATAAACCAGCTAAGATAACTAAATCAGCAAAACTTGAAATCAAATATGTGGTATTTTATATAACATGGTCTCTTGTATTACATCGTCCTTTTGCCCATAAAGCTATCAGGGAATCAACATTCTAAGAGGTAATGCATCTTGTAGTTCATGGTTGTTTGTTTTCTGTAGGGCTCACTTTTGGATCAAAAAGGAAATTTCACTTATGGAGGCAGAGCTTGTTTGAAAGTATTAAATGAATACTTTGAATCGGTCTTCACTAAGAAACACTGTCCAGATCATGGAAAGGGGTTTAGTTAAGACACTTGAAAAACTATGCTTAAAATTGAGAAGGAGGTGGTATTAGATGGAGTTACTGTACTTGAAGTTGATAAGTCACCAGGACCAGATGAGCTGCATCCAAGGATACTGAGGGACGTAGTGGTGGAACAACTGACCATCATTTTCAATCTTACTTAGATTCAAGGGCTGTGAAAGAATAGTGGAGATATGCAGAAATTACACCCTTGCTCATATAAGGATGTAAAGATAAGCCCAGCAAATAAAATATTGTCAGTTTAACCAGTATGGAGAAGCTTTAAAAAATGATGATTTGGGACAAAATTAATAGTTAATTGGACAAATGCAGGTTAATCAAAATCAAGGAGTCTAAAACTAGAGGGCATTGGTTTAAGGTGAGAGGGGAAAAGATTTAAGAGAGACCTGAGGGCAATGTTTTCACACACTGGGTGGTGTGTATATGAAACAGGCTGCCAGAGGAAGTTCATACGACATAGGAATGCAGTTAGGCCATTCAGCCCATGAACACTGCTCCCCCATTCGATCATGGCTGATAAACTCCTCACCTCCATTTTCCAGCCTTGTCTCCATATCCCTTCAACCCAATACCAATTAAAAATCTGTCAAGCTCCTCCTTAAATTTATTCACTTTGGGGTAGCGAATTCTACAGATTCACAACCCTCTCTGGGAGAAGTAGTTTCTCCTCAACTCTGTTTTAGATTTGCTACCCCTTACCCAAAGACTATGACCTCATGTCCTAGAATGCCCCTCAAGAGGCATCATCTGTTTTATCCACACTTTTTATCATCTTGAATACATCAATTTGATCTCCCCTCATTTTTCTAAATTCCAGAGAGTATAGACTCAAACTGTTCAATCTCTCCTCATACGACAAATCTTTGGGATCAATCCAGTGAACCTCCTCTGGACTGTCTCCAATGCCACGACATCTTTCCTCAAATAAAGAGACCAAAACTGTGCATAACACTCCAGGTGCAGTCTCACCAATACTTTGTAAGTGGTAGGGGTGGGTACAATTTCAACATTTAAAAGATATTTGGGCAAGTACATGAATAAGAGAGTTAGAGATATATTGACCAAATACAGGCAAATGGGGTTAGTTTACATCGGGAAACTATTCAGCATGGACGAAACTAGTCAGTTGGATTGAAGGGTCTGTTTTCATGCTGTACGATTCTCTAATAAGTCTATCTGACCAACTTGCTCGAGATCTTTTAAAGAGGTGGTGGTGAAGACTGATGTAGTGTATATGAAACATTTTTCTCTATAAGCTGCAAGGCTGCATAGCCTCTGGGAAGCTCTGCACATGCCAACTGGTGTACTTTTAAATGGCTTCTGCTTCTGGAAGCTATGGTGTACAGATCTCTGACGTCAATGCAGCAGCAAAACAAATAGAGCGAATGTTGAAATGGACTTCCAAAATGTACTTGATACAGTCCTATACAATAGACTCATGAATGAAGTTTAGCTCGTGGAAGACACACACAAAATTAGCTGAGCAAATAGTGAAGAGTAAAGAAGAAGAATTAATGGCTAATGGATGTTTTTGGGGCTGGAGGAAAACTTGTCAGTGTTGGGGCCTTTTCAATTCCTTTGCATATCAATGACCTAGAACTTTGTATGTAGTTACATAGTTTCAAAGTTCATTGATGATACAAACCTTGGAAATATTGCGAGCTGAATGGAGAATCTTATGAAGCTTCAAAAGGACATGGATATGTTTGTAGAATGAGCTAATGAGTGTCAGATAAAATTTTAATGCGGATAATTGTATAGTGATACATTTTTATGGAATAATGCAGAGGAGCAGTATAAAATATAGGGCACAATTCTAAAAGGACATGAGGAACCTAGGGCTACATGTACTGAAATCATTGAAGGTGGCAGGACAGATCAAAAGATTAGTTCTTAAAATACAAGGGATTGGCTTTACAAATAGGGACACCGCATACAAAGACAGGGAAATTAAGATAACCCTTTACAGACTATTTGCTTGATCTCAGCTGGAGTATTGCCAGTATTCTGGACACCACACTTAAGGATGGATTCAAAGGCATTATGGAGAATTCAAAATGAAAATCATGAGAAAGGGTTTAGGGATGAGAGAATTTAGTTGCACAGATTAGAGAAATTGGAATTGTTCTTGGAGAAGAAGAAAAATCAGAAGTATTTGATAGTTGTATTCAAAATTGAGGAGCTTGGACTAAGTATTTATGGGGGATGCTGTTCCCATTCTTGGAAGGATTGAGATGACGAGCGCATAGGTATAAGGTGATTGGCAAAATTAACAATGATAATATGAAGGTTTTTTTATGCAGCAAGTGATTAGGATAAGGAATGTACTGTCCGTGAGTGAAGAGGAGGCAGGTTCAATCATAATTTTCAAATGAGATTTGGATTATTATCTGAAAAGAAAATCAGGATTATGGGAAAAGATTGGCTGAATGACCTGTGCCGTAACTAATTTGTGATTTCATGATTTTCTTTCCTAGGTGGGTATTTGCACACAGGTAGCTCTGGGAATGGAATACCTGTCAAACCATCGCTTTGTTCATAAGGACTTGGCTGCTCGGAACTGCCTGATCAGTGCCCAAAGACAGGTGAAAGTAGCAGCACTTGGGCTGCGCAAGGATGTCTACAACAGGTAAGTGAAGTAGCTTGTCCCAGTGATGGCACTTTTGTTTATAGCTGTGACAACAGCTTCAATGAGAATATCCTTCTACTAGTATTAAAGTCAAGAATTACAGCATTCCCATAACTCACCTAGATCACACCTTTTTCTTATATTCATAGGATATGGACATTGCTGGCATTTATTACTGTCCCTAATTGCCTAGAGGGTAGTTAAGAGTCAATCTCATTGCGGTTGGATTGGAATCTCATGTAGGCCAGACTAGGAAAGGATGGCAAATTTTCTCTCCTGAAGGACTGTTAATTCCAGGTTTTTAATTGAATCAAAATTCCATCACTTGCCACAACAGGATTCAAACCCGGGTCCCCAGATCACTACTAGGTTTTCTGGATTAATAATAGGACTAATACCACTAGGCCATTCGCCTCCCTTCATTAAGTAATTAATCATAGAGTTATTTAGACTGTCCAGCTACACAGATGTAAGCCAATTGGTTGCTAAAATCCCTAAACGCGATTAAATGGCTTCAGTTTCTCATTGCAACCAAAAAAGGCACTCATCCATACCATGGAAATAAATCAAACTTAAAAATTTGGAACAAGACTGGCGTGCCCCCAGTTACTTCACGAATGTAATAGGTGGTCTTAAATGTATACAGTTCTGCGGTAGTGACCGTACTCCCTCAATGAAATTCCAGAAAATGAATTAAATATTTGGTTCCCTTACTTGAGGACTGATGTTGTTGTATTGGAGGCATTCGCTAGATTAAATCCAGAGATCAGGGCCATGTCTTATGAAGAGAGATTAAATCGATTTAGGCATTTACTCCTTGGAGTTTAGAAGGACGAGAGGAGATTTAATTGAGGTATATAAGGTGAAAAAGCCAATTAACAAAGTCGAGGTAGAAAGGGTGTTTCCTTGCGTGAGGTAATCTAGATGAAAGGTCACAGTTTTAAATTGAGGGCTAACAGATTTAAATCTGAGATGAAGGAAATTACCTCTCAAAAGTCGTGAATCTGTGCAATTCACTATCCGAATGTGTGGTAGTTGCCGGGACACTGAATAAATTTAAGAAGATTTTTAATTAGTAATGGATTGAAGGGTTAGAGACCAGGGCAACAAAATGAAGTTGAGGCCAATGTAAGGTCAGCCATGACTCTGTTAAATGGCAGAGCAGGCTCAGAGCTGAATTGTCTATTTCTTGCAGTGTGGAGGAAGCCATTTCATCTGCTAAACATGAGTCATCTTGCGAGAATATCATCACCTCCAAGCTTCTGTCCATTTAACATGGGCGCATTTTACTAATCTTTCAATGCTACCTAAGAACAAAACAACTAGGAGCAAGAAAGCTTCATCAGGATGCTTCATATCAGGATGCAGTTAAAAGATCGTGTTTTTGGAACATTGATATCTGTTTTGTAGGCTTTGTAATTGTCTTATGCATAGCAATAGAAATGAATAAGCGAATGAATTAAATTTTTGTATTATGTTGGTTGAGGGGAAGAATTTTGGTCATCACATAAAGAGAACTCTCTATTCCTCTTCCATTCCTTTATGGGATGTGCACATCACTGGTGAGGCCTACATTTGCCTACCCTGAATTACTGTTAAACTAAGTGGCTTGTTACACCATTCCAGAAGACAAAAAAAAGTCAACCACATTGCTTTGCTTTGGATCTGGAGTCTCAAGTAGGGCAGATCATTTAACAATTTCAGGTTACCTTCCCTAAAGGACATTAGTGAATGAAATGTTTTTTTTAGCAGTGACAGCTTCTTGATCTAGCTTTCAATTCCATATTTTATTGAAAATCCATATCCCCAGTGTATTAACATGGATCTATGGGTTACAAGTGACATTTGCTATGCTGCTGTCTGCTCTGTAGAGCCATGGGATCTTATACATCGCTCTAAATAGACAAGTAAGTCAATTTTTGCTGTAACATTGGGGAAAAAACCTATTTCTGATAACCTAGACTGAACTCAGTTCTACATTATATGCTAAATTCCTGGAATGGGACTTGAACCCACTACCTTCACGCTCAGAGCTGAGTACGACAACTGATATAAACCAATGCACACTTTTCTAGGTACCAACAAAGAATTATTCTGAGATTTGATCCGGCGCAATGTTTTCTGATTGTTGAGTAAAGAAAGAAAAATCAACAAGTCTATTATATTTGTAATTACGTTATAATGTTTTTAAACAAAATATTAATACATTGCGCTGGTACTTTGATGTGCTGACTGATCATAATGTCACATCGCTAATGGAAAAACCACAGAAACCCTCTGTCAGCCCTTTTAGGTGATGGCCATGTGATTAATTTAACAGCTTAGCTCTTACTGAGGGAACCTTTCTGATAGAAAATATGATGCTAGAAGCTGTGAATATGTTTCCTGCAGCAGGTTTGCAATTCCATCTACTAATTCTTTGGCAATGCGCATATTTCATACTACTTTGAAACAGTTCTCAACTTCTGAAAATTACATTTTCAAATGTAACTATTTATTACAATTACTGATACTTTCTTTCCAAGCAGCAGTAAATAGAGCAGCTATATTCTATGTAACTCGCATTCCAACCATATTAGGATGTGCTAGTTAAGGTATATTGTAACTTCTGTTTGAGATAGATATTGTTCAATCCATTTTAGGCTTCATCTGGGTGGACTGGTTTTACACCTTGGACTTGTGGTTCAAAACATTGATTGTTTATTTTCTTGATGCATTGCTCATTTTGAATGTTGTAAATTTAGCTACATTTGGATGCCAGGATTAAAGGTTTTGTAAGAGGGATTGACATTGATGAGCTGAGAGGCCTTTTAAAAATCCGTAACTTGTTTTATGCAAAACTACAGTTCAGTTTGCTGAACTTCTTTTGCTGGAGGAAAAGCATATTATTTAGAGTGTGGTTGGGATCTGGAATATAATATTTCTAAACATTAATTCACAGAATGTACTTGTTGCTGGCTAGCCCTCTATGTATTGCCCATTCCTGGTTTCCATCGAGAAGACAGCAATGAGCTGCCATCTTAAATCTCTGTGTCCTTCTGGTGCAGGTACACCTTCAGCATTCTGGGGTAGAGAGTTACCATGATGTTAGGAAGGGAGTTCCAGGATTTTGACCCAGCGACCATGAAAGAACACCAATGTATGTCCAAATCAGGATGTGAATGGCTGGGAGAGCACGTCCTCTTTCTAGGTAGAAGAGGTTTTAGATTTGAAAGATGCTATTTAAGGAGCTTATAAGTTAATTATTCTGATGCATTTTATGGATGGTAGATACAATAATCACTACGATTTAGTGATCAATGTTAAAGGTGTGAACTAGTACCAAGTAAGCTGGCTGTATTGTCCCAGATGCTGTCAAGCTCCTTGAGTATCATTGGAGCTGCATTCATCCGCGCAAATGGGAAGTACTCTGACTAGTGCCTTGTAGATGGTGAACAGGGGAATCAGGAGGTACATTAGTCAGGATTTTAGTGAGGTTTCTTCAAGAGTACTGTGTACGGTTTTGGTTGCCTTACTATAGGAAAGATATTATAAAATTGGAGAGGATTCAGAAAAGATTTACCAGGATGTTGCTGGGACTGGAAGGTTTGAGTTATAAAGATAGGCTGGGACATTTTTCACTGGAGCATAAGAGGTTGAGCGGTGACCTTCTAGAAGTTTATGAAATTGTGAGGGGCGTAGATAAGGTGAGGAGCAAGAGATTTTTTTAACCTAAGAATGGGAGTTCAAAACTAGGGGGCATATCTTTAAGGTGAGGGGAGAAAGATTTAAAAAGGACATTAGGTGCAACATTTTTTACGCACTGAGTGGTTCGTGTGTGGAATGAACTTGCAGAGAAAGTGGTGGATGCAGGTACAGTTACAACATTTAAAAGACATTTGGATCATTACATGAATAAGAAATGTTTGGAAGGCTATGAGCCAAATGCAGCCAAGTGGGATTAGTTTGGTTTGGGAACATGGTGGGGACTAGTTGGACCAAAGGGTCTATTTCCATGCTTTATGATTGTATGACCTGCTGTTTTAGTCACTTTATTTAATAGCCAGTCTCATTTAGTTTCTGGTTAATGGTAACCTGTAGCATGTTGGTAGTGGGAGATTTATTGATGGTAATGCCATTGAATGTCAAGTGACAATGATTAGATTCTCTGGTGGTAGTTACCTGGCACTTGTGTGGTGCAAATATTACTTGCCATTTGTCAGCCCAAAACTGGGTATTGTCTAAGTCTTAATGCATTTGGACATGGACTTCAATTGATATAAACAGTCCTGTGCCACTGTGAGGGGAGAGCTGTGCTGTCATGGATAATGTTCTTCCCTCATAAAATATTCCCAATTCATTGTGTTACTTGTCCACATAACTAAATGCTAAGAAGTTCAACAAATGAAGTGCTTTGAGGTTGATGGGAACTTTCTAACAGCAAGTTTTTAAAATCAAAAAACGTGCTTTAATGTTCTACTTTTTATTCACTAGTGAGTATTACCATTTCCATCAAGCATGGATTCCACTTCGTTGGATGCCTGCTGAGGCTATATTTGAAGATGACTTCTCCACCAAATCAGATGTTTGGTCCTTTGGAGTTCTGATGTGGGAAGTATTTTCCGAAGGGGAATTGCCATTTTTCAGACTCAGCGATGACGAAGTTTTGACAGGTATTGAAGTTGGTTTTATTGTTCCTGTACTTTTGTAGTCAAGTACAACCTGAGTGCAACTGATACTAAATTAGAACATCAGAAACGTTTTGAATCCATATTGACTATTTAACTTGAGGCATGTGTAAATTAAGTATAACTTGAATTTAAACTTCACGTGTATGTATCTAAGAATATCTGTATTTGGCACTAAACATAAGAAACTGAAAATCAGTAGGCCAATTATGGCTTGGAGAGAAAATTCTTTTTTATAATTCATGCATGGGATGAGGGCGTCAGTAGCTAGGTCAGCATTTATTGCCCATCCCTAATTGCCCAGAGTGCAGTTAAGAGTCAACCACATTGTTCTGGGTCTGGAGTCATATTGTAGGCCAGACCAGTTAGGGGTGCTAGTTTCCTTCCTTTCAGGAAATTAGTGAACCAGATGGGTTTTTCCAACAATCAACATTGGATTCATGTTGATCATTAGATTCTTTAACTCGAGAATTTTTAAATTTAGTTCAAATTCTACCACGTACCATGGTGGGATTCAAACCCAGGTCCCCAGACCATTACCTGCAGTTTCTGGATTAATAATAAAGTGATAATACCACTTGGCCATCACCATCCTATAATCTGATTTCTATCTATTGTGATGAAATGTGATCTTGTATATCAGTTTCAGAGTTTGGATTTCAAACTAGTGGCATGTAGATGTTGGTTATTTCTGTGAAGGATTGGAAGGAAAGAAACAAGGTCGGCGAGTCCTTATGGAACCATGATTAAATTTAATATGCTTTGCATGGGAGGTGATTGCAAACTCTTGGAGTGTCAATGGGTGATGGTTTATGCTGTGAAGTTTCTGACAGAAGACATTAGTTTGCTTTTGGTTTGCAATAATGAAGGATTGATTTTTAACTTGGGAAAACTGGAAGATTTGAAGATTTCTAGGGCAGTTTTGGAGGAGAACCAACTGGGGTCAGAAGGAAAATATAATTGCTTTCAGACCAGGAGTGTTTGGTTAGAAATCTGTGGATTAATAAAATCTGAGAAAATCTAACCTTTCAGTTTCATGAGTATTCATGTAAGAATATCAACACTGTTTTAACATCTGATTTGTTATTTTAAACCATTGCAGTTTTCGTGCCCATTTACTATACAGACGTTTATTCTACATGTTGATCTCATTCTTTTTGCATGTTATAGAATCGCCTGATATCGGTCTTAAAACTTTGCCAGTTTCAGCCTGGGGACATTAGTTATAATCATCATCTCTGGTGTTTTTCTAACTTCTAGCCCCTTAGTATATCCCCATGTGACAAGATACAATGGTGGTTCTGATTGGCCTTAAGCCTACTTTGCCTAACCCCTATATTTTGGTGGAACTATTAATGAAAAGGACAAAGATGGACCAAGAGATAACATATTCAATTGGATTAATGACAACTTTATTAAGCCAGATTGTGATTTGGCAAAAGTGGACTGGAAATAACCATTTGACAATAGATCAGTCAGAACAATGAAGAAAAAAATGAAGATTCAGAACAAATGTGCTACCTCAAGGAATCAGGATGAAAATCTGGAGTCCATTGAAAGGACCATATGGAGCAGGTTAGGCAAAAAGGAAAGCTCATGTTTTATATTGAGATGGAATTTAACTGATTATGGCAAAACAGAGACATGGTAAAGTTCAAGGTAATTCAAGGGGAAGCTCTACACAGGTTGGAGTCATGCCTACCACAAATTAAGATGATTTGGTTATAGGAGCTCATTCATTTAATTTATTGTCAGGACTTTTCTGCTGGAGAACCTCAGGGTAGTGACCTAGGCCCAGAAATCTTCAGCTGCTTCATCAATCATCTTCCCTCCATCATGAGGTCAGAAATGGGAATGTGCAATCATCAGTCAACAATGTTCCACTAACAACTTCTCAGATATTGAAACAATCTGTGCCCACATGCTGCAGGACTTGGACAACAATCAGGTCTTGTCTAATTAAGTGACAAAAAATAGTCACACGCTACAAGTGATAGGTAAAGACTGTCCAAAATTAGAGAATCTAACTATAGACCTTGAAATTACACCAATAAATCAGTATACTAGAGATGCCATTACCCGGAACTTAACTGGACCACCACATAAATACTGTAGTCACAAAAGTCACTGAAGAAGCTTGACACCATCCAGGGCAAAGCAACTAACTTGATTGGCATCTAATCCACCATCTTAAGCACTGACTCCCACCACCACTAATACTGTGGGAGCAGTGTTTGTAATCTACAATGCACATTGCACCAACTCACTTAGGTTCTTTTGACAGCATCTACCACCTAGAAGACAAAAGCAGAACATGACCACCTGCAAATTCCCTCCAAAGCACATACCATCCTGACTTGGAAGTATATCATTGCTCCTTCACTGTCACTGGGTCAAAATTCTGGATCTCTCTTCCTAACAACACTGAAAGTGTACTTATACCATGGGAACTGTAGCAGTTCAAGAAGGCAGCTCATCACCACTTTCTCAAGGCCAGTTAGGGTTGAGCATTGAATGCTGGCCCAGCCAGTAATACCCACATCCCTGAAAGACTACTAAAAGATGGATACAATAAAACATAATAATGAAATATTTAACATGTCCAGCAACATATGTGGAAGAGATGCAGAGTTGATATTTCAGGTCAATGACTGTGTAAATAGCATTTTTATTTTTTCTTGGGATGTAGACTTCTGTAATTGTTTTTGAACTGAATGGCTTGCTGGATTATTTCAGGGGTTATTTAAGGTCAACCACGTTTGAATGACTTTAGGCCATACCAGATAAGGATGACAGAAATTAAAACAGAAACTCAGCAGGTCTAGCAGCATCTATAGATAGAAAGCAGAGTTAATGTTTTTGATCCAGTGACTCTTCTTCAAAACTGATCGTAGTTCGGAAAGATTGGTATATATGTTGAATATTGGGTCAGGGGAGAGGGTAGGAATAAATGATAGGTGGAAATGGAACCCAGAGAGACAGAACAACAGTTGGGCAGACAAAGTAACGGTCAGCCCAGGAGAACAAATAGCTGCTAATTGGGACCATTAGTGGCTGATAATGGGTTGTTTGTGGTAGTTTGTGATGGCAGGACCTGCTGAGTAGCTTTGGGGTAAGGAAATAGAAAAAGGTACTCAAGCCAAGTTTTTAAAAATTCATTCATGGGTTGAGGGCATCACAGGTCGGGCAGCCTATTGCCTATTCCTAATTGCCCAGAGTCAAAGTCACACGACACCAGGTTTATTTGAAATCACAAGGTTTTAGGGTGCTGATTCTTCATTATCTCCACCAAATAAACCTGTTGGACTATAACCTGGTGTGTTGTGACTTCTGACTTAGTCCACTTCAGTCCAGCAGTGGCACTTCCTCATCATAATTTCCCAGAGGGCAAGTTAAGAGTTTTAAGAGTCAACCACATTACTATGGGTTTGGAGTCACAAGTAGGCCAGACTGGGTAAGGTCAGCAGTTTCTTTCCTTAAAGGACATTAGTGAACCAGATGGGTTTTTACTACAATCAGTAATAGATTAGTAGCTATCATTAGACATTTAATTCCAGATCCTATATTGAATTCAAATTCCCCATCTGCCATGGCGGGATTTAGACCTATGTCCCCAGAACTTGGATCGCTAGATTATCATTCCAGCAATAATACTACAAAACCATTGTGTCCCCTACACACTTCTGAGTCCAGAAGACTGCAGGATTCCCAAGCAGAAAATGGGCTGCTGTTCTTCCAGCTTGTGTTGAGCTTTTCTGGAGCACTGTAGCAAATCTGGGACAAAGATATTGGCCAGGGAATATGGTGGTGTGTTGAAGTGGTAGGTGACTGGAAACGCAGGGTCATTTTTGTGGGCAGAATGCAGGTGTTCTGCAAAATCGTTGCTCAGTCTGTTCTTAGTACGCCATATTGTGAATAGTGAATACCGCAGAGTAGATTAAGTGAAGTGCAGATAAAACATTGCTTCATCTGAAAGATGTATCTGTGACCTTGGATAGTGAGGAGCGAGGTAGCAAATAGGCAGGTGTTAAAACTTCTGTGATTGAAAGGGAAGGTGTATTGGAAGTGGAGGGGTGGACAGGGGGGTGGGGGGGGTCTCAGAGGGAAAGCTCCTTCCGGAAGACTGACAAAGGAGAGGAGGGAAGTAGTGTCTGCCACAGAATGGCAGCTATTTCTGTGGATGGTAGGTGAGGATGAGGGGGGGCCCTATCACTGTTGTGATAGTGACGAGAGTGGTGACAAATTTGCTTCCTGAAAATCCACAAGTAAATCAGATGTTTGTATTACATCTTTTTATAACAAGCAACTTTTTGTTTTGATCCAAATTTTTAAATTGAGTTTAAATTTCACCAATAGTCAGTGGAATTTGAGACCCTCTCCCCAGTGGTGTTGCATGGACCTCTTGTGCTGTAAAGTTTTGATTGAGAATTTTCTACACTTCTGTTTCATATCTGTTATTTCTTGGTGACTAGTACTGGACACAGTATTCAACATACAGTCTGACTGGAACAGCATGCTGTTTAATTATTCCCTCCCCAACCTGTAGTCACTGTTATTAAGTACCTCATTACATTTATTCATCTGTACTAGTTGAACATGTTTAGTGTCAACTTTTAGGAGTCAACCCATTCCTGAAATTAAAACAAAAAAAAGCATGAAATACTCATCAGGTCAGGTAGCATCTCTGGAGGGAACAGTTAACTTTTTCGGTTGATAACCTCTTTCAGAAATGAAGGTAAACAGATATGTAGGAGTTATTAGGTCAGTTGCATTTGTGACTAATGCAACCACTAGATGGCTCACTGCACACATGCATAAATTTGGAATGTGCTTTTAACATGCATTCAGGGAAAAGTGCCATTTATCAAACAAATCACCTGTTACCAAGTATGATGCACATATAACTTCAATAAGGGAATCCAGTCAACATGAATAATTCCTTGTAAGATCTGCAAACAAACAAATCAGCATCTTACTGGCTGACAGATGAAATAACAGTGCTGTGAAACATCAAACAATGCTATAACCTGAAATGAATAATCTTAATATTTGCAAATCCAAATACTAATGCATCCCTTACTGTGCTTTGGCTTTCTATTCTTTATCAGTCACCATGGCTACAGTTATGGTCAGCTGTTGCGAATGCTAGATAAGTCCGATCCAAATGAAACCTACCTCACGTCTTTAATTTTTCAGTTGGTTACCAGGGTGGCTTGTTCGTGAAACATATTCACACGAGGCTGCTAATGTTCGTTAACACCATAAGTGAAGTACACAAAAGCAAAAGAAAATGAAGCTATATGTAGAACAATTGGAAACATCTCAATAGAAGCAGCAAAACAAAGTTCCAATTGATTTCCCAAAACTATCATTTTACAACTACTCAACTCCAGAGAAATATTACTCCTATCTCAACTCCTTAATTTCTCACAGAATTTATTCTTCCCTGTTTCTTTTCCTTGGACTGTTGAGACAGTTTTATAATTCCTTTCTGGCCTACAGGCATGAACCTCCAACAATTCTGTTGGCCTAAACTTTTTCACTTCTGACAACATAAAAGAGTTCCACAAACTAAAAACACTTTGAACATCATGCCATTCTTTGCCTTTTTGCCATAACCTTACGCATGGTTTCTGTGTAAATAGTCACATGGTGGCTCAGTAGATAGCACTGCTGCCTCATAGTGCTAGGGACCTACATTTAATTCTATCCTCTGGTGACTGTTTATGTGGAGTTTGCATATTCTTCCCGTGTCTGCATGGGTTTCCTCTAGATGGTCCGGTTTCCTCCCGCAATCCAAAGATGTGCATGTCAGGGGAATTGGCCATGCTAAATTGCCCATAGTGTTAGGTACATTAGTCAGGGGTAAATGTAGTGGAATGGGACTGGGTGGATTACTCTTCGGGGAAAGGCGGTGTGAACTTGGGGAATTTAATCTCTTAATTTAATTGGAGAATTACTTTGAAGATCTCAATTGAACCTGCCTCCACCACACTTCGAAGCAATGCATTCGAGACCCAAACAACTCATCTACCATCTTGCATCATGTTTACTTCTTCAAATTTGTGCCATTTCTGTTTTTAATCTTTTTATGAGCAGAAACAGTTTCTTCTTCTGTACTCTATCCAGCTCATTGTGATTTTGAAAATTCCTATCAGATTTTTTTCTCAACTACTTCTCTCAATGTAGAAAATGTGTGTGTTAAAATGCCTTCTAATTAATGGGCTTCCACTAAGTATTAAAAATGCTGTGTGCAACTGTGCAGATGGTCAAAGCAGGCATTTTTGAATACTGCCAACCTATCCACTGTTGGGGGCACACAGAGTTTAAACCAGCAGAAATGGGCAGTGGGCAAGAAGAAGAAAGAAGGGGCCACAATAGGTAGGAGGCCAGGGGAGATTAAAAATCAAAATATTTGATTATGCAACAAAGAGAATGGTAATAGATATCATAAAGAAACAAAGGTTCTGTACAAATAAGGCATGACTTGCTACACAAAAAAAGAGTTCCACGAGGGACAAAGAAGGGTCTGTAGATTGTGAAGGAGCAAAAATGCAGTGATGTATACTTCTTGTCAGATGTGGCAGTTTAAAGAGAGTTTAAGGGTTACTGCGGATTATATCTTCCATAAATGCTGTTGGATACGAATCTTATCAGTTCGAGTGGATCGGTTGGAGAGACAGATAGAAGCAATGAGGAATTTGCAACAGCAACAGTATGTGATAGATGGCAGTTATAGGAAGAGGAGAAAGTCTCCGATACAGTCACATAGATGGGGTAACTCCAGGAAAGGTAAGAGAGGTCAGCACCTAGGGCAGGAGTCTTTTGTGGATATACCCATTTCAAACAAGTATGCTGTTTTGGAAAATGTAGGGGGTGAAGGATTCTCTGGGGAACGTAACACGAACAGCCAAGTTTCTGGTATTGAGACTGGCTCTAATGCAACGAGGGGTACGTCGGGTTCCAAGAGATCAATTGTGTCAGGGGATTCTGTAGTCCGAGGTACAGACAGACATTTCTGTGGCCAGCAGCGAGAAAGCAGAATGGTTTGTTACTTCCCTGGTGCCAGGATCAAGGATGCCTCAGAGAGGGTGCAGAATGTCCTCACAGGAGAGAGGGGCCAGCAAGAGGTCATTGTCCACATTGGAACCAATGATATAGAAAGGGAAAATGTTGAGATTCTGAAGGGAGGTTACAGAGAGTTAGGCAGAAATTTAAAAAGGAAGTCCTCAAGGGTAGTAATATCTGGATTACTCCCAGTGCTACGAGCTAGTGAGAGCAGGAATAGGAGGATAGAGCAGATGAATGCATAGCTGAGGTGCTGGTGTATGGGAGAAGGATTCACATTTTTGGATCATTGGAATCTCTTTTGGGGTAGAAGTGACCTGTACAAGAAGGACGGATTGCACCTAAGTTGAAATGGGACTAATATACTGGCAGGGAAATTTCCTAGAACTACTTGGGAGGATTTAAACTACTAAGGTGGAGAGGTGTGACCCAGGGAGATAGTGAGCAAAGAGATCAATCTGAGACTGGTACAGTTGAGAACAAAAGTCAGGGCAGGCAGGGACAAGGTAGGACTAATAAATTAAACTGCATTTATTTTAATGCAAGTGGCCTAACAGGGAAGGCAGATGAATCCAGGGCATGGTTAGGAACATGGGACTGGGATATCATAGCAATTACAGAAAAATGGCTCAGGGATTGGCAGGACTGGCAGCTTAATGTTCCAGGATACAAATGCTACAGGAAGGATAGAAAGGGAGGCAAAAGAGAAGGGGGAGTGGCATTTTTGATAAGGGATAATGTTACTGCTGTGCTGAGGGAGGATATTCCCGGAAATACATCCAGGGAAGTTATTTGGGTGGAATTGAAAAGTAAGAAAGGGATGATCACCTTATTGGGATTGTATTATAGACCTCCGAATAGTCAGAGGGAAATTGAGAAACAAACTTGTAAGGAGAACTCAGTTGTCTGTAAGAATAATAGTGTAGTTATGGTTGGAGATTTTAGCTTTCCAAACATTGACTGGGACTGCCATAGTGCCATAGATGGAGAGGAATTTCTTAAGTGCGTACAAGACAATTTTCTGGTTCAGTATGTGGATGGACTTACTAGAGAAGGTGCAAAACTTGACCGACTCTTGGGCAATAATGCAGGGCAAGTGACTGAGGTGTCAGTGGGGGAGCACTTTGGGGTCAGCGACCATAATTCTATTTGTTTTAAAATCGTGATGAAAAGGATAGATGAGATCTAAAAGTTGAAGTTCTAAATTGGAGAAAGGCCAATTTTGACGGTATTAGGCAAGAACTTTCGAAAGCTGATTGGAGACAGATGTTCGCAGGCAATGGGGATGGCTGGAAAATGGGAAGCCTTCAGAAATAAGATAACAAGAATCCAGAGAAAGTATATTCCTGTCAAGGCAAAAGGGAAGGCTGGTAGGTATAGGGAATGCTGGATGACTAAAGAAATTGAGGGTTTGGTTCAGAAAAAGAAGGAAGCATATGTAAGGTATAAACAGGATAGATCGAATGAATACTTAGAAGAGTATAAAGAAAGTAGGAGTATACTTAAGAGGGAAATCAGGAGGGCCAAAAAGGGACATGAGATAACTTTGGCAAATAGAATTAAGGAGAATCCAAAGGGTTTTTACAAATATATTAAGGACAAAAGGGTACCTAGGGAGAGAATAGGGCCCCTCAAAGATCAGCTAGGCGGCCTTTGTGTGGAGCCACAGAAAATAGGGGAGATACTAAATGAGTATTTTGCATCAGTATTTACTGTGGAAAAGGATATGGAAGATATAGACTGTAGGGAAATAGATGGTGACATCTTGCAAAATGTCCAGATTACAGAGGAGGAAGTGCTGGATGTCTTGAAACGGTTAAAGGTGAATAAATCCCCAAGACCTGATCAGGTGTACCCGAGAACTCTGTGGGAAGCTAGAGAAGTGATTGCTGGGCCTCTTGCTGAGATATTTGTATCATTGATAGTCACAGCTGAGGTGCCGGAAGACTGGAGGTTGGCAAACGCGGTGCCACTGTTTAATAAGGGCAGTAAAGACAACCCAGGGAACTATAGACCGATGAGCCTGACTTCAGTAGTGGGCAAGTTGTTGGAGGGAATCCTGAGGGACAGGATGTACATGTATTTGGAAAGGCAAGGACTGATTAGGGATAGTCAACATGGCTTTGTGTGTGGGAAATCATGTCTCACAAACTTGATTGAGTTTTTTGATGAAGTAACAAAGAGGGTTGATGAGGGCAGAGCAGTAGATGTGATCTCTATGAACTTCAGTAAGGTGTTCGACAAGGTTCCCCATGGGAGACCGATTAGCAAGGTTAGATCTTATGGAATAAAGGGAGAACTAGCCATTTGGATACAGAACTGGCTCAAAGGTAGAAGACAGAGGGTGGTGATGGAGGGTTGTTTTTCATACTGGAGGCCCGTGACCAGTGGAGTGCCACAAGGATCGGTGCTGGGTCCTCTACTTGTTGTCGTTCACATAAATGATTTGGATGTGAGCATAGGAGGTAAGTTTGCAGATGACACCAAAATTGGAGGTGTAATGGACAGCGAAGATGGTTACCTCAGATTACAACAGGATCTTGACCAGATGGGCCAATGGACTGAGAAGTGGCAGATGGAGTTTAATTCAGATAAATGTGAGGTGCTGCATTTTGGGAAAGCAAATCTTAGCAGGACTTATACACTTAATGGTAAGGTCCTAGGGAGTGTTGCTGAACAAAGAGACCTTGAGTGCAGGTTCATAGCTCCTTGAAAGTGGAGTCGCAGGTAGATAAGATAGTGAAGGCTGCGTTTGGTATGCTTTCCTTTATTGGTCAGAGTATTGAGTACAGGAGTTGGGAGGTCATGTTGCGGCCGTACACGAAATTGGTTAGGCCGCTGTTGGAATATTGCATGCAATTCTGGTCTCCTTCCTATTGGAAAGATGTTGTGAAACGTGAGAGGGTTCAGAAAATATTTACAAGGATGTTGCCAGGGTTGGAGGATTTGAGCTATATGTAGAGGCTGAACAGGCTAGGGCTGGTTTCCCTGGAATGTCGGAGGCTGAGGGGTGACCTTATAACGGTTTACAAAATTATGAGGGGCATGGTCGGATAAATAGATTCCCCTGGGATCGGGGAGTCCAGAACTAGAGGGCATAGGTTTAGGGTGAGAGGGGAAAAATATAAGCGAGACCTAAGGGACAACGTTTTCACACAGAGAGTGGTACGTGTATGGAATGAGCTGCCAGAGGATGAGGTGGGGGCTGGTACAATTGCAACATTTAAGAGGCATTTGGATGGCTATCTGAATAGGAAGGGTTTGGAGGGATATGGGCCTGGTGCTGGCAGGTGGGACTAGATTGGGTTGGGATATCTGGTCGGCATGGACAGGTTGGACGGAAGGGTTTGTTTCCATGCTGTACATCTTTATGACTCTATAAAGAAACATAACACGGCCAACCCAGAAAAAGTAAGAACAGAAGAAGAGAAAAACACGTGGAGTCTGGAAGGCTGGAGAGTACTGAATCAATAAAGGTAGGGCATTATTTCTTGAGCTTGCTTTGAGTTTCACTGGAAGATGCTATCAGGCTATAGACAGGTCAGCAAGGGAACGAGGTGGAGAATTAAATTAACCAACTGGATGCTGCACATCTGAACCATTTGAAATATCTGAAACTGCTTTGACAGGCTGTGGGAAATTTCAAATCAGCACTTTTCTTTGAATAAAATACATCTGAAAATGTAGTGAATTATGAACCATTGGATGGTACTGTTGCTGTATTTCTCTTCAGTACTTGCGCAGGCTGGATAGAGTAGGTTGGGAGAAGCTGTCACTCATTAAAGTAACAAGAACCAGAAGGCATAGATTTAAAGTGTTGGGTAAAAGTGAAGATCTGGACCCGAGGTGGGGGGTGTCCCTGTTCTGTTATTGGTCAATAAACACTAGCAATCGATCTGTTTCTTTACGACTTCACACTTTATTACTCACGGACGGGCCCAGATCGTCCAGAAGCACAGAGGTTAAACACTTCTGTGTTCCTCAGAGAGAAACTGTGCACATGGCTTAAAACAAAGACATTTTTATTCTTTTCTAAAGAGAGGTACAGGCCGCAATTGTACAGTTCATTCAAACAATTACCAATCAATTTAACAAAATGGTTTTATTGACAGCAACTTAACCCAATGATATTTCCTGGGAACCAACCTTGTTTTCGAAAACTTAAGCCATTCCTATCTCATGAACCGAGTTTTTGCACCTGCACTTGAAAGTCAGTTAGGATTGCCAGTAGTGTCTTATCTAGTCCAGTTATTTCTATCCTGTAAAGGAAGCATTGTCTACTAATCTTTGTTGAGACAGACTGTGGTCAAGTCAATAATACAGCTTTAGCAGGGTTAAAAGTCAGTTTATGCAGCTTTAAGCAGAATTGTCAATTTGCAGTCTCGAAGCCATTTTGTCATCTTATTTGCATTAAGAAGCTATTTTATTGCACCCTATGTTAATAAGAGCATGTATTAAGTGGTTTTTCCTGACAACATATAGTTTCCTCAGCCTGTATTCAGGTTTCAGATCCTTAAAAGAAGCAAGGGTGATGTGACAAATAAATTTCTTTGCTCAGCAAGTGGTTTGGCATGGAATGTAATGCCTGGAAATGTGATGGAGGCAGGTTCAATTGAGACATTCAAAAGGGCATACAATGATTATTTGGATAGAAATGTGTAAGAGTAAGAGGGGGAGAAAGCAGGAGATTCTTACTAGGTAAGGATGATCATTTGAGTAGCCATTATGGACACAATGGGGCTGAATGGCCGTCTTCTGCATCATAACAAACCTGTGATCCCACTTATCCTTGTAATTTTCCATCTAGTGTAGGTGATATTGTTGATGCTCGTGAGAGCTTGCTTTATTTGCCTCGGATCTTGTCACCCATCACTGAGGTAGTGTGTAGGAAACCATGCCCTGTTCCTAAAGTCATTGCAAAACTTTGAATATTTTAAAAAGTATGCAGAGTTCTCCAATTTACCTGACTTTCAGATCCAGGTTGATGGAAAGCACAGACAAGATTTCTGTACAGGTTGTTCTGCTATAATGCGAATTGGCTATAACACGATTGATGAATTGTGGACGTTGTGTGGATAATACAAGCTTTCTACTAAATGGGTATACCAATTTTCTGTTAGCAATCTTCTACAGTGCAATTTTCTAAAGCAGTTTTCCATAACATGATTTTCTATAGCGCAAGGTTGCGGAGGAACACAAGTGTCGCGTTATAGCAGAACAACCTGTATTTAATAATAATTACTATTTATAACAGACAGATAGACTCTAGTTACAGGTAAACAATTGTGAACCGTTGACACATAACTAATTAAAACTCAAACCCTCTTATAAATGCCCGCCCGCCCCCCCCCCACCATGCACGCGTATACAGAAAAAAATGGGTGTTGTGGGTGATGGGGGAAATACTAGAAAAGTAATTCTATGATCCTTGTTCATAGAATTGCTGAGATGATCCTTGCACTGAGAAGAACACTGCTTCCTGATCATTGTTTCTGGATGCTTTCACTTATTTGCAGGAGGCATTGGCTGGTTCACATTGTAAAAGGTCTCTGAACTATTAATCAAAAGTTACAGCTTACAACAACTACTGAAGGAAAATTAAATTGGATTTGTTCAGGCTCAGTGTTTTTTTAAACTGCCAAGAACAGACCTTCTGACCCTGAGGGGATCTGATGGCTTCTCGCTATCTTTTTTATATGCTAAAGATGTTCAGCTGAGAACCAATCACAGTTGTTGACAGGCAGAAGACCTGATAACTAGTTGCTAGTCCACTTTAACCACTTGCTGCCAGCTGAGACTCCATTTGTACATCACTTTTGGTTTCAGTCTGCAAACCTACTGCTTAAAACAGCAGCAGTGTAGGCATTACTTACAGTGAAGGTCAGGTTACTTGCTTTTAAAAGTGCAGCAAGCCTTCAGCAGTCTTTTTACAATTCTTTTCCCTTCTTTCCACAATCAAAGAAAACAGAAAACTGAAAAAGTGGTCTTTTCAATATTTTCCCCTATATTTGTGCATTGAAAATATTGCATAATAAACTATATTGAAGAGTATATTTGAAGCACAGTTGCTGATGTAAAACACGTACTGGAAAGAGCAACAATATACTAGCATTGAGATTCCCTTTGGCTCAGGACAAATGTATCATCAATACAATTGTACATAACACAAAGGTAGAGGAAAGGTAATGCCGAGGTAGGGTGGCTGCAATAAAATTACTGTGGTCAAAGAAATGGCAGATGGAATACATTGGAAAAGTGTGAGGTTCTGCACTGTGCTAAGAAGAATAGAGGCATAGACCATTTTCTAAATTGGGAAAGGCTTTGGAAGTTTGAAGTATTAAAGGACTTGGGAGTTCTAGTCCAGGATTCTCTAAAGGTTAACATGCAGGTTCAGTTGGCAGTTAGGAAGGCAATTGTAATGTTAGCATTCATTTCAAGAGGGCTAGAAAATAAGAGCAGAGATATAAGGCTCGACAAAGCTATAGTCAGACCGCATTTGGAATATTAAGCAATTTTGAGCCCGATAAGGATATGCTAGCCTTGGAGAGCATCAAAAGGGGGTTTACAAGAAGATCCCACGGATGTGGGGTTTGCCACACAAGCAGTTGAATCTGGGTCTGGACTCAAAGCCTGGATTGAATGGACACGAAGAAGATGTTTCCACTATTAGGAGAGACTGTCACCTATGGGCACAGCATTAGAATGAAGGCATGACCCTTTAGAATTGAGATGAGATGGAATTTCTTCAGCCAAAGGATTTGAATCTGTGGAACTCATTGCTGCAAAAAGCTATGGAAGCCAAGGTACTAAATGTATTTAAGACTGAGATAATTATGTTCTTTGATTAGTAAGGGGATCTAATTTACACTGAAAAGACAGAAGAATGGGGTAGAGTAACCTGATCGAATGGTGAGAAGGCTCAATGTGCCAAATGGCCTAATTCTGCTCCTGTCTGGAGTTGATACTGAACCATACTAATAAACCAAACTAATGTGGAGTGCAAAGATTTTCCAATAGTTGCCACTCCGTATCACTGTCCAGTGATGTGAATGTGTACACAGATAAATAAGGGAAGGATTGGTACCCTTCTGAGTAGCCAGAAGGCCTTTCTCTTCACACCTCACCAACTAATTAAGTTTAAAAACTAATTTGTTAAAGGCACAAATTTTCAAGATATATTCCCTTCCTCTAAGCTGCAGATGACATCTCCGATTGATGCAAGTTTGTTCTACCTCTCACATCTTCAATATGTGGTAAGGTAGGGGAAGAAATGAGGATAAACTTAAAGATTAACCAGTTTTTATTTTGCAGGCATACAAAACAATCAAATCAAACTTTCTGCACCTGAGGCCTGTCCATCTAAACTCTACAAACTGATGCAGCATTGCTGGGCAGCAAGCCCCAAGGACCGCCCATCGTTCAGTGAGATTGCTAACACATTGGGTGAAATTCCAGCTGACAGCAAAGTCTGATGGAGATTAATGACTGTTACCAAAATCATGCACTGTGTTCAACAAGAAGATATCAATATCACGTCAGGGGCTTGTCTGCTGGCTATGTCTCCTAATTTTTGTTGTTTTTGTTTGTTTTTATTATTTCATCCAAGAAATCAAGCATTTCCAATTCTAGTGATCTTTTGATTAATTTCTACAGAGTGCAGTTCTCAAGGCCTTTCATCCATTTTACTGTTATCATGCACGTTTTTAATGCCCTGGAAGTTTTTTCTCTCAAGTGCAGGAGTTGAGATGCTTGCCTTCAACCAACCAGAAAGGCTTTGTTAGGTGGCTAGTGACAGTACAGATTGATGAGTATGTTAACGAAGAGCAATAAATGATGATCACTTCACCGTCCCACCCTTCTCAACCCCCAGCTGCTCATCTCGTGCACCACTGTGAAGCACATTGCCGCACAGAAGGAATTTGCTTCATCGAACTATTCATTTCAAAATGTAAAAGATCAAGCACAATAGATCTTTGCAATATAATAATGTTCAAAGAGAATAATATGTACAGAGAAGCTGCAGGCTTTTTGAAAGGACCAGAGCCTGTTGCTGGATGGTACATGATCTCAGGATGTCTCCATGCCTGGAGCTTGTACATACTGTAGAAAATCACAACTTTAACATTAACAACAATACTTAATATAGAAGAAGCTGAAGAAACTTGTCTATTTATTCAAGAGTTTCTCAATTACTTGTCTTTCCAAATGGTACTGTTTATTTGCCTCCTTAAAAGAAATGTTTATGTTATGTATGTTAACCTTTAAACATATCTTTACAAGCAAAAACTCTATATCTAAAGCCATTGGTTAAACTTGTGTTGCATATAGGCAAGTCTGTATTGAACCAAGTGCCTGGTGTATGAAGGAATTGTTATCAGTTTTCAATATTGTAATGAAATGCAAAATTCTGTTTTTATAATTCTTTTAAGAAACTTTTTTTATATCAAGCTTTTCAATTTTTTAAGTGTGGGAAAAAAAACCTTGGCTGATATGTTAGTTTTTAAAATTTGCGTAAAAGTTAGACATTTAGTTCATATTTGACTTGTATGGTTGGTTTTATATCAGTAATTTTTACATGCTGCTGTCAATAAAATTCTCACTTTTTTAGGTATTTAATTTTAATCTGTATCAATAGTTGTCTATCGTTTAATTCTTGCTTAAGTCACAATAAGGTGAGACTAGGTATAACCCTGCGTGATATCAGTATGCCTCTGGATAAGTGCTTGTCATGGCTACGTGCAGACACCATATTGTGATATTTGTAACAAAAAAAGCTTTTATTTACATAATATCTTTCATGATTACAGTATATCCCAAAGTACCTGGCAGTACATGAAGTGTCATTATTGTAATAAAATGTGAGCAGCCAATTTGAGCACAGCAAGCTTTCACAAGCTGCAATGTGATAATCTGATATAGAGATGTTAATCAATTACATCACGGGAGAGAGGCTGAATATAGCCTAGTGAGATCAGTCACTAGGCATATCTATATGTCACAGAGAAGATGGTCCTGTCCAAAAGGAAGAAATAAGGGGGAAAGCATTGTGTCTTTACCAACAACAGATTGTCACGAAGTGCTTTACAGATGTACTTTTGAAGTGTAGTCACTGGAAATAACATGGCTGCCAATTTCCTCTATCACACAGCAATGAGAATCACCTGACATTTATACTGATAGTGTTGATTTTATAAATATTAGCCAGAACACTAGCTTCTCCTCTTCAACAAAATGCCAAATTGTCTTCAGCATCCTTCTAATGGACAAATGGAGCCTCAGCTTAATTTCTCAGCCCAAAGGCAGCACCTGTGACAGTTAAACAGTCCAATGAGAGATTGGGAGGAATGTGCAGCAAATCAGTATGACTATGAAACAAACTGGGAGTGTGAACCTACATGTGGAGAGCAGCAGTAAGAGATAAAAGCTTGTAGAAGATAGTCCAGTCAACCTCTATCTACCTCTCTGTGCCAAAGATACCACAGGAAAACAGGTTGGTGATTGGTGAGTATTTATTCCCTGCCTGTTTTGATTAGTCAAGTCAATTAAACCAGGTGACGTTATTAGAGCTGAAGAGTATTGCTAGAAAACTCACTTTTCAAGTACTTAACATCCAATCTAATTAAATTGAATAGAGATGACTAAGCAGGTGATGTGATGCAGCAGTTGTGTATGGGTGTGCTAGTAGATTTTTTAAAAATAACCTATTTTTCTAATCAACCTGTTCAGAGACATTATCAACTTCTGAGGGATTTCTGAGAAAGGGTTACCAGACCTGAAACATTAACTCTGATTTCTTTTCGCTGATGCTACCAGACCTTCTGAGCTTTTCCAGCAATTCCTGTTTTTGTGCCTAGGTTTAGGACCTTTCTTCTGGGCTGGAGTGAAAGGGGAAGGATCCAATTGTCATGGTCCATTTAGGTACCAATGATATAAGGAATAAGATTTTGCTGAGGAATTAAGTGTCTGAATTAAAAAGGAAAATTACACCGGTAATAATCTCAGGATTACTACCTGACGCAAGTAGAAATTGATGGGGGCTAAAGAACAAAAACAATTTACAACACAGGAACAGGCCCTTCAGCCCTCCAAGCCTGAGCCGATCCTGTCAGTCAATTCCTAAGCATCTGTATCCCTCTGCTCCCCACCTACTCATGCATTTGTCCAGACGCATCTTATATGAATCTACTATGCCTACCTCTACCACCTTTGTTGGCAACACATTCCAAACGCCCACCATCCTCTGTGTGAAGTACTTAGGTGTGTATCCCCCTTAAATTTTCCACCTCTCCTCTTGAAAGCGTGACCTCTCGTTATGGAATCCTTCATTCTGGGGAAAAAGCTTCTCTCGATCCACCCTATCTATGCCTTTCATGGTTTTGTAAACCTCAATCAGGTCCCCCCTCAATCTCCTTTTTCCTAAAGAAAATAAACCTAACCTACTCAACCTTTCTTCATAGCTAGCACCTTCCATACCAGGCAACATCTTCGTAAACCTTCTCTGCACCCTCTCCTAAGCGTCCACATCCTTTTGGTAATGTAGTGACCAGAACTGTACACTGTATTCTAAATGCGGCCAAACCAATGTCTTGTACAATGTTGACATGACTTGCCAGCTCTTCTACTCAATACCCCGTCGAATGAAGGCAAGCATACTATATGCCTTCTTGACACTCTATCCACCTGTGCAGCAACCTTCAGGGTACAATGGAGCTACACTCCCAGATCTCTCTGACCATCAACTTTTCCAACTGCTTTTCTGTTCATTGTATAATTCGCTCGAGAATTAGTCTTGCCTAAATGCATCACCTCACATTTTTCTGGATTGAAAACCATCTGCCACTTTTCCGCCCAACTCTCCAGTCTATCTATATCCTCCTGTATTCTCTGACAGTCCCTTATGCATTCTGCTACTCTACCAATCTTCATGTCATCTGCAAACTTGCTGATCATACCAACAGTGTCCTCTTCTAGATCATTTATGTATATTACAAACAATAGTGGTCCCAACACTGATCCCTGTGGAACACCACTGGTCACCCTTCTCCATTTCGAGAAACTCCCTTCAACTACTACTCTGTCTCCTGTTGCTCAACCAGTTCTTTATCCACCTAGCTAGAACACCCTGCACACCATGTGACTTCACTTTCTCCATTAGTCTACCATAGGGAACCTTATCAAACACCTTACTAAAGTTCATGTATATGACATCAACAGCCCTTCCTTCATCTATCAACTTGGTCACTTCCTTGAAGAACTCTATTAAGTTGGTAAGGCACGATCTCCCCCGCACGAAACCATATTGCCTATCACTGATAAGCCCATTCTTTTCTAAATATAAGTAGATCCTATCCCTCAGTACCATCTCCAGCAACTTTCCCACCACTGACATGAGGCTCACTGGTCTATGGTTACCCGGAATATGCCTACTATCCTTCTTGTACAGGGGACAACAATATCAACCCTCCAGTCCTCCAGCACTTCACCTGTATTTAAAGATGCCACAAAGATGTTTGTCAGGGCCCCAGCTATTTCCTCTCTTGCCTCCCTCAGCATCCTGGGATAGATCCCATCCGGTCTTGGAGATTTGTCCACCTTAATAACCTCTAGCTTGGGGGATCCAAGATGGTGGCGACCCAGCAAGTCAGAGACTACAGTGCTCCTCCCAAGACTTGGGCAAAGTGGGTCACCCACCCCCACCACACTCACCAAATCATTTAAAATAACTGTTTAATTTAATTAGTTGCTCAGTGTTGAATTTAAACAATTTAATCTTCAGCAAAAATGATTAAAGGGACTGGAGCCCGCAGCTCTCAGTAAGCAGGAACCCATCCCCCACCCTCTCCAGCTGCAGCAGAGGTATCCGCAGCCGCCCCGGGGGACTTACCTACAGTGTCAAGCCTCGTGGAAATGATCTCTAAACTCAATGCGAAGATCGACGCTTTCATTGAAGAATCCCAAAGTCGATGGGACTCACTATCGGCCGCGCTGCAAAAGCATGACCGAGACATTAAAGAAATCGAGCGCCGAGTTGGAGGGGCGGAGTTAAAGGCCGCGACCTCCGAAACTACAGCGCAATCAGCCGTGGATCGTGTCCGGACTCTCGAACAGCGAGTCCGGACCTTAGAGAATCATATTGATTACCTCGATAATCGAGGTCATCGAAAAAATATTTGTTTGCTGGGCCTTCCCGAATGGGAAGAGGAAGGCCAGCTTACAGCGTTTCTCGAGCAGTGGCTGCCACAGCTTTTAAATCTGGAAGCTGGATCAGGCCAAGTAAGGGTAGAATGGACCTACCGGGTTGTAATACGCGGGCCCGGCTTGAACCAGCGCCCTCACCCGGTCCTGTTCCGGCTGCAGAGCTATAGGGAGAGGCAGATACTCCTAGAAGCCTCTAGAAATCTTGGAAAAGATTCCCAAGCCATGATCTATAAAGGATCCAAGATCATGTTATTCCAGGACTTTTCCCCAGCTCTGGTCCGAAAGAGGAAGGCATTCAATGAGGCGAAGAAGTGTTTAAGGGACTTAAATATTCAATGCTCCTTACGCTACCCAGCGACGCTACGCTTTAACCATGAAGGATCTGTGTATAACTTCGGATCACCAGAAAAGGCTAAGGAATTCTTGGACTCTCTGAGATAAATTGTAAGAGACAATGGATGTTGGTTTGCCTTTCCCCCACTCTGGTTTATATCCCCCCCCCTTTTTCTTTTTTCTTGCCTTACTGTTTAATATTATCTTGGGGGGTGGGGAGAGGGATTTATTTATTTGTTCTCTATTTAACTATATATATATATGTATATATATGTGTATGTATATATAAGCCGTGTTTAGTTAATGTTGGTGGGGGGAGGTAGTTACCTTATTCTATTTTACCTCTGTCTCTTGGAGCGGGGTTGTTTTTCCCTTGCTATTTTGTATTATTATATTTAATTATTATTTGCTGAGGTTGTAATTTTATAGTTATATATGTTTATACATGGTATTAACATTACCAAATATATCCAGGTGTTGGTATGGGTGGGGGTAGGGTGCTCACTGTTAACTCTAGCTTTGTATTATATCTGAATTCTCCTCATTCTATTGAGGAGCGCCTGGGTCAAGGGTGGGGCATTGGTTGGGAGAGGATACGATGGACCTTTGGAAAGGAAGTGACACCTCCTGGGAACAAGGGGGAAAATCTCCATTTAAATATGTTTTATATATTTTTTTATTATTTAGAAATAGTTTTTTGTTATACTGTTGTGAGTGTATTAGAGAGCCTTTATTTTTGTGAATTTTATATGCTCTATGCTCGGGATGTTCTGGATAGGGTTTCCCCTCCCGAGGGGTCTCGGATTTGTCCAGATGATTATGGTTGATCAGTCGGTTAAGTGGTGACCTGGAATGTCAAGGGGAGTAATTCGCCAGTCAAAAGGAAGAAAATATTATCAAATCTTAAGAAAGAAAGAGTTGATATAGCTCTCCTACAGGAGACACATCTGTTGGATAAAGAACACTTGAAATTATGACAGGGTTGGATTTGATCAGGCCTTTTTTTCTTCTTTTAGCTCAAAAAGTAGGGGAGTTGTTATTCTTATTCGGAAGAATTTCCCTTTCAAAATCCTAAATCAGATAAAAGACGAATCTGGACGATATATTCTGATTAAAGCCCTTATAAATGGAGAAGAATATGGGATTTTAAATTTGTACTGCCTCCCCGGCACACCCCTTTAAATTTATAACGGAAGCCTTCTCAAAATTGATGGCTCTTGGTGCCCGTCATACAATTATAGGGGGAGACTTAAATTGTATTATGGATCCGGAAAAAGATAGGATTCCCAAGAATACTGCAGGAGTATCTTCCAGATCTAGACAATTGGTGGATCTGAACAAAGAATTAGGATTAGTAGATGTATGGAGATGTCTTCATCCACAGGGCAGAGATTTTTCTTTTTACTCCAATCCATATAAATGCCATACCAGAATTGATATGTTTTTTGCCCCCTCGATTTTTAAAAAATTCTATATCATCCTGTAAAATAGGTAGTATAGTAATTTCCGACCACGCTGCTGTATATAGGGAAACCAAGGCGAGGAATAATGGGACATCCCCTCGGCATTGGCGTATGGGCCCCTTCCTAATGAAAGACAGTAAATTTGTAAAGTACTTTTCTCAAGAATTTAAAACTTTTTTCGAAATTAATTTAGGTACAGCTAGCAACCCATCAATGATGTGGAAGTCAATCAAAGCTTACGCGCGAGGTTTGATCATCTCCTACTCAGCAACCCAGAAAAAATTAAAGGGAGAACAACAGCGTCTGCTCGAAGCTCGCTTAAAAGCAGCTGAAACTGCATACGCTTATAGACCTTCTATTATTAAATTGCAAAGGATTACGGCTCTTAGGACAGCTCTAAACACTACGCTTACCCAAACGGCTAAGAGGGAAATATTATTTGCAAAACAAAGATTATATGAATTTGACGATAAACTGGGTAGATACTTAGCATTTCTTGCAAAGAAAATAAAGGCCCCTCAAACTATCATGTCTATCAAGGAAAGTACGGGTATTTTGACTCATGATCATAAAAAGATTAATGCAATCTTGAGAAAATTTTATTCTGATTTATATAAATCGCAGGATTGTGAAGACAGGACGAGGAGGATGCAATCATTTTTAAAAAATTTGACCTTTCCGGGCCTAACTCCGGAACAGGTATCGGTCTTAAATGCTCCCTTAACAGTCCAAGAAATACTTGACGCAATTAGACAACTTCAGAGCGGTAAGGCACCGGGCCCAGATGGTTTTCAAGCTGAATTCTATAAAGAATTTCCAGAAATATTGGCTGGTCCTCTTCTGGACATGTATAACTATGCATATAGTCAGGGCTGTCTCCCGCCTTCGCTGAAAGAGGCAAATATCTCTCTTATCCTTAAAAAAGGAAAGGATCCAGAAGATTTTTTTTTGTACGTCATACAGACCAATATCCTTGCTAAATGTAGATTTTAAAATCCTTTCTAAAACGTTAGCTTTGAGACGAGAAAGGGTACTGCTATATATCATAAAGGAGGATCAGACAGGGTTTATTAAGGGCCGTAGATCATCCAATAATATTAGAAGGGTTTTGAATATGATTCAAGCCTGCCATCAGGGAAAGATACCAGGAGTAGTAGTTTCATTAGACGCAGAAAAGGAATTTGATAGGGTTGAATGGTCATATTTGTTTTACACATTGGAAAGGTTTGGCGTTGGACAGGTGTTTACCAAATGGGTCTCAACATTATATTGTGATCCCAAAGCAGTTGTGGTTATCAATGGATTAGTTTGGGTAGCTTCAGTGTGGATAGGGGCTGCCATCAGGGATGTCCTCTCTCACCATTGTTATTTACGTTAATAATTGAGCCACTAGCAGAAGTTATACGGGCTGATCCTAATATAACGGCCCCAAGGATTGGTACAGGTAAACATAAAATTACCCTGTATGCAGATGATGTTCTTCTATTCCTCAGTAATCCTCTGATGTCCGTACCTCGCTTAATCCAAGTTATTAATACATTTAGCACATTCTCAGGATATAAAATTAATTTCTCAAAATTGGAGGCTATGTCAATGGGTGGCCTTGCTATGATACCCCACTTAGTGGATGGATCCCTTTTTCCCTTTCGTTGGTCCCTGGAGGGTTTCTTATATTTAGGCATTTTTATTACCCCAGTATTTGGTCAGTTGTATAAGGCTAATTTTGTGCATTTACTGGAAAGGATAAGGCAGGACCTCCAGCGATGGGAAAACCTTCCAATTTCCTGGCTGGGTAGAATAGCACTAATTAAAATGAATGTCCTGCCCCGTCTCCTATACCCTATGAGAATGCTTCCGGTGATGCTGCCGAGGCTGGTACTACGTAAATTATATGGCTGGTTGGGTTCCTTTATCTGGAATCATAGACGGCCCCTCATTAAGCTGAAGAAGCTACAGCTTCCACAGGCAAGGGAAGGATTGGACTTCCCAGATTTTAGGAAATATCAGTTAAGTTCCTTACTAAGTTACATAGCTGATTGGGTCTTGTTTGATCCACAATCAATCTGGCTGGACATCGAGGCTTCTCAAGTAAAATGCCCACTTATTAACCTTTTATTTTCAGACAAGAGGAAAATCATTACGGATTACTGTAAAAACCCTATAATACTAAATACAATTAAAGCTTGGAATATAATGCGGCAAAATGAGAGCAATTCACATAAAACATCCCCCTATGCGCCGATAGTGGGAGCATGGGGATTCCAACCGGGGTTTACAGACGCCACTTTTAAACTCTGGAGATCCAGGGGTATCTCATGTCTAGGGGACCTATTTAAAGATGGGGTCCTGATGTCTTTTGAACAGCTGCATCAGAAATTCAGATTACCTAATGGAGACCTCTATCGATACTTCCAAATTCGAGACTATATACAGAAGAAGACTACGTTATTAGATAGTCTTTATAAATCAGATAGAGAATGCAGAGTACTACGACCAATGGGGGTATCCTCCATCAATACCATTTATCATTTAGTATCGGGAGATATGGATAATCTGCTTAAAACATGGGATCAGGAATTGGGACTAGAAATCTCTATAGAAACGTGGAATGACATTTGGGAAAACGCCAGAAGAATCACCATCTGTAACAGAACTCAGGCTATCCAGCTGAAGATACTTCACAGGGCCCATATAGCACCAGATCGATTGGCAAAATTTAAGGCAAGGGCATCTCCAATGTGTCCCAAATGTAAAATAGAGGTGGGCACTCTTGTACGTTGTCTATGCACCTGTCATAAGATCCGTAGATACTGGACTAAAGTAGCAAGTGCCCTGACAGAAATTTTAGGAACGGAAATTAAAGTGGACCCCGTATCTCTCCTTTTGGGCTTTTCGAACTTATCCTCCCTGGACATACATGGAAAGAGATTATTTTCTATTCTCTCTTTCTGTGCAAGGAAAAATATTTTGGTAAACTGGGTGGCTGAGGGCCCCCCTGGACTTTCAAATTAGCACAGATTAATTATGGAATGTATTCCCCTTGACTTCCTTACAAATATGGTGCACCGAAAGACCGAATTATTTTATAAAATATGGCAGCCCTTCTTAATTATATGAATACAGATATTTTGGCTATCCTAACAAGGGCTTTTATTTAATTGAGATTATGAACCTGGCTGGTCTGGGGTCCCTTGGGAGAGGAATCCCGCATGAATACGGGTTTTGTTACATTTGATGTTAACACATTCCGAGCATATATCTCACTACCCAATTTCTATGTTATCCGCTGTTTTTTTTTCTCTTTCTCTTATTTGAATAATGTAAGAGACTTAAATATACCCTCTGGTTAGTTGTAGGTTAGATTAGTAGTTAGTTGAGTTTTGCTTATTTTTCTCTGTATTTTTCTTTTGTTAAATTTTGGTTATTATATATTTAAGATTTAATTATATGTCAATGTTTGTACTTGAGTTTTGTTTATTTTTGTAAACTTGTAAAAATGTTAAATTTCTAATAAAAATATCTATTAAAAAAAATCTCTAGCCTACCCAACACATCTTCCCTACTTATGTCAACATGATCCAGACTAATCAAACTTCTATCTCTAATTTCTACATTCATCATGTTCCTCTCCTCAGTGAACACTGACATAAGCTTTAAGAGAAGAGGATGAGTATAAGAGAAGTAAATGTGTGGCTGAAAGATTGATGTGGGAGAAATGGTTCTGATTCAGTGGGCACTGGCACCAGCATTGCAGAAATTGAGAGCTGTTCCATTGGGACAAGCTTGATTTGAAATTTGACCAATACTGGGACAAATGCCCTTGTGAGTCTTATAATTAGTGTTATAAACAGGGCTCTACACTAGTTAGTGTGGGGCAAAGGTTCAATTTGAAAAAGTTAAAAAACTTTAAAAATAAACAAGAGTAGAGTTGCAAAGTAGTGAAGAGGTGAACAGCTATCAAAGTGGCAGGAAGGGGCAGAAAATATAAGCAGAAGAATGCAGGAGAAATTAGAATCAGTAGTAATGATAAAACTTTAAAGCTTAATTTTTTAAAATTTTAATGAGATAGATGAGTTGTCACAAATAAAAATAAATGAGTCTCTGAGATCTGCAGCACAGAAAAAAGACCCTTTGAACCATTGCCTTGTATGCCTTGGCAAGCACACATCAACATGCTACTAAAATATTATGAGAGTTTCTACTTCTACCACTCTTACAAGCAGTGAATTTTACCCTATGGGTGAAAAAGATCAGTGCCCACTAGTCACTGAACCCTTCATCCAGAGGAAAGGTCTCTTTCAGTCTACCCTATCTGTGCCCCTATAATTTTATACATCTCAATCAGGTTCTGCCTCAATCTCCTCTGCTTTAAAGAGAACAACCCTAGTTTGTCCAGTCTCCTGTTCATAATTGAAACTCTCCAGCCCATGAAGCATTCTTGTACATTTCCTCTGTACTCTCTGCAGTACTATCACATCCTTCTTATAATGTGACTCCCAGAACTGCACACAATACCCTGGCGGTAACCAATATTTTATACCATTCCAGCATAACCTCTCTGCTGATGAACTCTGTGCCTTGTCTAATAACAGCCTTAACCGCTTTAATCTACATGTCCTGATACCTTAAGAGGCCGGTGTGTATGCACACCAAGGTCCCTCTGATCATCAGTGCTTCTCAAAGTCCTAACATTCATCATGTATTCCCTTGTTTGTCCTACCCAAGTGCATCACCTCACATTTATCTGGATTGGATTTCATTTGCCATTGTTCAGCCCATCTGACCAACCCATCTTTGTCCTCTTGTAGGCAGGCTATCCTTATCATTATTTACCACTCTGCCAAATTTTGTATCGTTCGCAAACTTACTGATCAACCTTCTGACATTCAAGTATAAATCATTTATATATATCACAAACATCAAGGGCTGCAACACTAACCCCTGTGGAACACCATTGAACACAGAATTCCAGTTGGAGAATAACCTATTAACCATCACACTCTCCTTCCTGCCATTCAGGCAATTGTGGCTCCAGATTTGCCAAATTTCTTTGAACCCCATAGGTTCTTACATTTGATGTAAGTCTTCCATGCGGGACCTTGTCAAAAGCATTGTTGAAGTTGACAACCTCAAAAACGTTGCCCTCAACTACACACCTGGTCAGCTGTTTGAAAAATTCGATCAAGTTGGTCAGACATGACCTCCCCTTAATAAAACCATGCTGCCTGTTCTCGATTAATTCCCAGTGTCTCCAAATGCAGATGAAGTCTGTGGCTCAAAATTGCTTCCAATAGTTTCCCCACCATCAAGGTTAGACTGACTGCTCTATAGTTTCCTTGCTACTTCCATGAGTATGTTGTGACAATGGCCGTTTGCCAGTCCTCTGGCACCTTCTCCTGTGGCCAGGGAGGAATTGAAAATTTTTGCAAGCATCTGTGCTATTTCCTCTTTTGCCTCACTGAACGACCTGACATACTTTTAATCTGCCCTTAAGAGTCATCTACTTTTTAAGTTTGCTAGATGAGTCAGAACCCCTCTGTCTATTGCTAACTTTTTAAATCATATCACCGACTTTCTACCTGATTTCTATCCCCATATTGTCTCTCTCACTAGAGCACACTGACCTAAAGTATAATTTAGAATCCTACCTGTGTCCACTAAACTGGGTGGCAGTGTTTGCTGTGAGGAGGATGCTAAGAGACTGCAGGATGACTTGGACAGGCTGGCTGAGTTGGCAAATATTTGGCAAATGCAATATAATGTGGATATATGTGAGGTTATCCACTTTGGTTGCAAGAACAGGAAAGCAGATTATTATCTGGATGGTGGTAGTTTAGGAAAAGGTGAGGTGCAACAGGGCCTGGATGTTACAATGGAACAGTTGCTGAAGGTTGTCATGCAGCTGCAGCAGGCAGTGAGGAAAGCTAACAGTATGCTGGCCTTCTTAGTGAGAGGACTTGAGTATCAGAGTAAGGATGCCTTATTGCAGTTATATAGGGCCTTGGTGAGGCCATGCTTTGAGTATTGTGTGCAGTTTTGGTCTCCTAGTCTGAGAAAGGACATTCATGCTATTGAAAGAGACCAGCAAAGGTTCACCAGACTGATTCTGGATGGCAGGATTGACATATGAAGCAAAACTAGATCGACTGGGCTTGTATTTGCTGGAATTTAGAAAGAATGAGGGGCAATCTCACAGAAACACACAAAATCCTGATGGGACTGGACAGGCTAGATGTGGGAAGAAAGTTCCCAATGTTAGGGAAGTCCAGAGTTAGGGGTCATAGTCTAGGAATAAGGAGTCAACCATTCAGGACTGAGATGAAGAAGAATTTCTTCACTGAGTTGTGAATCTGTGGAATTCTCGCCCACAGGAAGCTGTTGGGGCCAGTTCATTGGATATAGTCAAGAGGGAACTGGGCATGGTCCTTGCAGCTAAAGGGATTAAGGGATATTGAGAGAAGGTGGGAATAAGATACTGAGATTACATAAAACCCAAAAGAACAGCAGGAACTGTAAATCAGAAACAAAAACTGAAGTTGCTGGAAAAGCTCAGCAGGTTTGACAGTATCTGTGGAGAGAAATCAGGAGTTAATGTTTTGGGTCAGGTGACCCTTCCTCAGAACTGATAGTTTTGAGTAAGGGTCAATCAGCTCTGAGGAAGGGTCACCGGACCTGAAGCATTAACTCTGATTTATCTTCACAGGTGTTGCTAGATCAGCTGAGCTTTTACAGCTACTGATATTGCATGATCTGCCATGATCATATTGAATGGTGATGCAGGCTCGAAGGGCTAAATGGCCTACCCCTGCACCTATTTTCTATGTTCCTCTGGCTCTGCAAAGAAATTAAGGCAGTGGTCCTTAATGGGTCCTACTCTTTCCCTTGTTATCCTTTTACTCTAAATGTACATATAAAAAAACTTAGTATTTTCCTTTATTTTACCTGCCAGTATCCTTTATATATCCCTTTTTAGCTCTCATTATCTCCTTTGAAATTTCTCTTTTGCATGTTCTAGCTCCTTTAGGGCTTTTGCTGCTTTGAGCCCTCAGTATCTTCCATAAACCTCCCTTTTTCTTTTAATCCAATGCTGTATAATCCCTTGATATTTAGGGTTCACAGGATTTGATGCTACCCTTTTTCTTTATTGGAATATGTTGGCCCTGTACTCTTCCTGTTACCTTCTTGAATGCATCCCATTTCTCTGAAACAGATTTACATGAAAGTATCAGCTCCAGACCACTGGCAAATCATATCTGGCCTTATTAAAATCACCCTGCCCCCAGTTTAGAACTTTCATTTAATGCCCATATTAGTCCTTTTTCACAGCAATCTTGAATCTTTACAGTTATGGCCAAAGTCTGCAAAATGCTCCCCCATTAATAACTCACCCACTTGCCCAGCTTCATTACCTAAAATAAAGTCCAAGGACCGCCACCTCTCTGTAGGGCCTCCTATGTACTGACTTAAAAAGCTGTCATGGATGCATCTTAAGAACTCTGCTCCCTCCAAACCTTTCACACTACAGGTCATTCTGGTATAACATGCATTTCATTAACACGAATTGGCTACAAAGTGATTCATGAATTGTGGACACTGTTTGGATCACACAAGCTTTCTAATGAGTGGATATAGCAACTTTCTATAGTATCCTTGTACAGTGCGATTGTCTATACTGCAGGGTTGCAGAGGAACGCAACTGTTAGAGCAGAACGACCTGGATGAATATCCCAGTTAATGTTGGGGAAGTTGAAATTTCCTACTGTCACTCCCCTATTACTTTTATGCATCCCTGAAATTTGCCTGAGTATCTGCTCTTCCAATACTCTGTTATGTGGCCTCCTGTACATTCCCAGCAATGTGATTGCTTTGTTTTGATTTTTTTAAAGCTCTACCCTAGTCAGGAAGGCAAATGGAATTTCGGTATTTATTTAAGAAGCTCTAAGATGTCATTTCCTCTTACTGTTTTAATAAATTGCAATGCTACTTGATTAGTTATTTACAGAGATATGGTGCAGTGTGACTCGCAGTGGCAACTCACTATTCAAGGGCATTTGACACTTGGGACAAAAGGCATAAAAGAAGTTGAAGATAGTGAGGACTGCAGATGCTGGAATGTCAGACTCGATAAAAGGTGGCGCTGGAAAAATCGCAGCAGGTCAAGTAGCATCAGAAGAGTAGGAGAGTCGACACTTTGAGGACCCTTTATTAGCACTGGGGAGGTGAGGTAACATTGTTAATAAATGATTTTATCAGTACAATGGTGAGCAGTGATATACAGAGGCACCTCGAGTATCAAATTTCGGATTATCCGAACAAAATTGGATTATCAACAAGATTATCCAAACTGATGCTCGGCTGACTATGTTATCTGGCACTCGATTATCCGGCATTCGATTAACCAAATGAAATACTCCCCGCCTGAGTCCTTCAGATAATCGAGGTTCCTCTGTTTGTGCATTGGAATCAATTTGAGTGGAAATAATGAATAACAAGGAAAAGAACTCTGTGGGAGTCGACTATCTGCACCCGAAGGGTTATCTAAGTGTCAGACAAGGTATAAATCGAGAAGTAATAGAGATTTGTAAGGAGGATGCCAAAATTGTCATGGGTAATTTTAATCTGCATATTAACTGGATGAGCCAGATGAGCAAGAGTAACTCAAGATGAATTTGTACAGAACACTTATTTGAACGTGTACAGAAAGATTATTTAAATATCAATTGTCCGAATTTCGGATTATCCAAATGATCTCAAGTTCCCTTAAAAATGTTATCCGTTATAGAGCCATAGAGATGTACAGCATGGAAACAAACCCTTTGGTCCAACCCGTCCATGCCAACCAGATATACCAACCCAATCTAGTCCCACCTGCCAGCACCAGGCCCATATCCATCCAAACCCTTCCTATTCATATACCCATCCAAATGCCTTTTAAATGTTGCAATTGTACCAGCCTCCACCACTTCCTCTGGCAACTCATTCCATACATGTACCACTGTCTGTGTGAAAAAGTTTTCCCACTTACTTACCCACCTATTTTAGTGTCATCAGCAAATTTTGCTATTGCACTTTCTATCCCGCATCCATGTCATTAAAATTGATCGTAAATCACAAAATCATAGAATCAGAGTGTAGAAAAAGGCCATTTGGCCCAAAATGGCCACACCGACTCACTCCCCTACCCTATTACTCTACATTTACCCATGACTAAGGCACCTATCTTACACATTCCTGAACACTATGGGCAATTTAGCATGGTCAATTCACCTAACCTGCACTTCTTTGGATTGTGGGAGGAAACCAGAGCACCGGAAGCTTCGGAAACAGTGGATGCAGTAATAGAAATCTTCCAAGTACCCTTAGATTCTGGAAGAATGCCCGAGGATTAGAAAACTGCCAAAGTAACACTTGTTTTCAGAAATGGAAGGAGAGAAAACATAGGTATCTATAGGTAAAAACAATAACTGCAGGTGCTGGAAACCAAATACTGGATTAGTGGTGCTGGAAGAGCACAGCAGTTCAGGCAGCATCCAACGAGCAGCGAAATCGACGTTTCGGGCAAACCCGAAACGTCGATTTCGCTGCTCGTTGGATGCTGCCTGAACTGCTGTGCTCTTCCAGCACCACTAATCCAGTATAGGTATCTATAGGTCAGTTGGCTTAACTTCTGCTATTGGGAAAATATTGGAGTGTGTTATAAAGGATCTAATAGCACAGCATTTAGAAAAACATAACTTGATCAAGCAGATTCTGCATGGTTTCATGAAGGGGAAATCATGCCTGACAAATCTATTAGAATTCTTTGAAGATGTAATAAGCAAGGGATGTAATATATTTGGATTTCCAAAAGGCAGTTGATAAGGTATCACAAGGGGACATTTTCAGTTTAGCAACCAATGATATTCCACAGGCTCAGCTCTTTACCAACTATTTATGGGCAGCATGGTGGCTCAGTGGTTAGGACTGTTGCCTCACAGCACCAGGGATCCGGGTTTGATTCCAGCCTTGGGCAACTGTGTGGAGTTTGCATATCCTCCCTGTGTTTGCGTGGATTTCTTCCGGTGCTCTGGTTTCCTCCCACAATCCAAAGAAGTGCAGGTTAGGTGAATTGACCATGCTAAATTGCCCATAGTGTTCAGGAATGTGTAAGATAGGTGCCTTAGTCATGGGTAAATGTAGAGTAATAGGGTAGGGGAGTGAGTCGGTGTGGCCATTTTGGGCCAAATGGCCTTTTTCTACACTCTGATTCTATGATTTTGTGATTTACGATCAATTTTAATGACATGGATGCGGGATAGAAAGTGCAATAGCAAAATTTGCTGATGACACTAAAATAGGTGGGTAAGTAAATTTGAATGAAGAAATAAATTTGAAAGTATATATGGATAGGTTAGGTGAATGGGCCAGAATTTGGCAAATGAAGGTTGACATGGATAAGTGTGATGTTATCTATTTTGTTTGGGGGAGTAGAAAAGCAACTTATTATCTAAATGGAGAGAAATTTCAGGGTGCTTTGATGCAGAGGGATTTGGTCACCTCTTGCATGAATCTCAGAAACTCAGTGTGCAGCATAGCCAGTAATCAGGAAGGCAGTGGAATTTTGGTAATTATTACTAAGGATTAGAATATAAAAGCAGGGATATGTAGCTGCAACTGTACATAGCATTAATGAGACTGTACCTGGAGTATTGCTTACAATTTTGGGTCCCCTGACTTGAGGAGAGATGTATTCCGAGGAGGTTCATGAGATTGATTCCAGAGATGATGAGTCTGTCTTATGAAGAGAGATAAGAACGGCCATCTGGCCAGTTGAGCCTACGCCATCATTCAATAAGATCACTGCTGACGTTTTTGTGGACTCAGCTTCATTTACCCACTCGCTTACCATAACACTTAATTCCTTTACTGTTCAAAAATGTATCTTTGCCTTAAAAACATTCAACAAGGTAGCCTCAGCTGTTTCACTGGGTAGAGAATCCCACATATTCACAACCCTTTGGATAAAGAAGTTTGTTACCAATGCAGTCCTTAATCAGCTCCCCCTTATTTTGAGCCATTGCCCCCAGTTCTAATTTCACCTGCCAGTGGAAACAGCCTTCCTGATTGAGCAGTTTAGGCTTATACTCTCTGGAGTTTCAGAGAATGAGATGAAATCTAATTGAGGTAGGTAAGATGCTAAGAGTAATTGTGAAAGTAGACATAGAAAGGATATTTCCTTGTGGGGAAATCTAAAATGAGAAGTCATTGTTTTAGAATAAAGGGTTTAGAACAGATGAGAAATTACTGCTCTCATAGGTTTCTGAATTTATGGAATTGAGTCTCCCAGACTGCAATGTATGCTGGGATGTTGAGTAAGTTTGAGGAGGAGGGAGACAAATTTTTAATTAGTAATGGGTTGAAGGATTATGGAGAGTGGCCAGGAATGTGGAATTGAGAACAAGATGAGATCAGCCATGATCACATTAAATGGTGGAACAATGGGGATGAATTACCAACTCTTGTGCCTAGTTCTTATGACAGGGTAGGCTTGGAGAGGCATAAACCATGGGCTATAACCTCAGAATGGGCTATAACATTTAAGACAAAGGTAGATGTCAGGTGCTGCATTTTGGAAAGGCAGACCAAGATACTTGATGTTAATGTCATCGGGAGTGTTGCTGAACAAAGAGACCTTGGAGTGCAGGCTCAGAGTTCCTTGAAAGTGGAATCACAGGTAGATAGGATAGTGAAGAAGACATTTGGTATGCTTTCCTTTATTGGCTAAAGCATTGAATATAGGAGTTGAGAGGCAATGTTGCTGCTGTAGTGGACATTGGTCAGACCACTATTGGAATATTGCATGCAATTCTGGTCTCCCTACTATAGGATGTTGTGAAACTTGAAAAGGTTAAGTAAAGATTTACAAGGATGCTTTTTTAAGATTAGATTACTTAGTGTGGAAACAGGCCCTTCAGCCCAACAAGTTCACACTGACCCTCCGAAGAGCAACCCACCCAGATCCATTCCCCTACACCTAACACTACGTGCAATTTAGCATGACCAATTCACCTAACCTGCACATTTTTGGACTGTGGGAAGAAACCGGAGCAAACTCACGCAGACACTGGGAGAATGTGAAAACTCCACACAGACAGTTGTCTGAGGCGGGAATTGAACCCAGGTCTCTGGTGCTGTGAGGCAACAGTGCTAACCACCGTGCCACTGTGCCACCCAAGGTTGGAGAGTTTGAGGTACATGGAGAAGCTGAATAGGCTGGGGAAGTTTTCACTGGAATGTCGGAGGCTGAGGAGTGACCTTATAGAGGTTTATAAAATCAGGAGGGGCATGGATAGGCTAAATAGTCTTTTCTGTGAGATGAGGGAGTCCAGAACTAGAGGGCATAGGTTTAGGGTGAGGGGGGGAGGAAGATATAAAAGTGACCTCAGGGTCAACTTTTTCACTGCCATGGAAATGGTAGAGGCTAGTAACAATTACAGCATTTAAAAGGCATCCGGATGGATATATGAATAGGAAGGGTTTAGAGAGATGGGCCAAGTGCTGGCACATGGGACTAGATTAATTTAGAATATCTGGTCAGTATGGATGAGTTGGACTGAAGGGTCTGTTTCCGTGCTGTACATCTCTATAACTCTCAGGATACATTTCTCCTGAGAGTAGTGAATCTGGAATTCTTTACTACAGAAGACTGTTGAGCTTGAATCGTTGAGTATATTAAAGGCTGAGATAGACAGATTTATAATCAATAAGGAAATTGAGAGTTGTGTGGAAAAGGTATGAAAGTGAAGTTGAGAGTTAGCAGATCAGCCTTGAATGGCAAAATAGACTCAATGGACTGAATGGAATTCAGCTTTAACGTTTTATGTAATGTATTCAAATTTGCTGACAGTACAAAAATGGGAGGGAGGATTAAAGGTATGGATAGAGTCTACAAAGGGATATAGATGAGTTAGTGGGTAGAAATTTGGCAAGTACTATTTATGTAGGATAACGTGAAGTTATGCATTTTTGGTAGGAAGATTCAAAGGGAATTTTCTATGTAAATGCAGAGAAACTCCAAGAAAGTCTAATATGGAGGGATCTGGCTGTTCTTGTTCATGAAACACAAAATGTTAGTGTGCAGATGCATACAGTGGTGATCGTAAGAGTTGGGTTAGTAGTGACCTGAAAGCTGAGGTTTGATTATTCAATACAACAAGAAAGATTGCAACATTTGAAAGACATTTGGATAGGTACAGGAAGAGGCAAAGTTTAGCAGGTTATGGGCCAAGCGCAGATGAGATTAGTCTACGTTTGAGATGCTTGGTTGGCATGGTCAAGTTGGCCTGAAGGGTCTGTTTCTATGATGTTTTCTATGACTATGACATTTTCAAGATGGCACTTCGTAACTAGTGGTATGCCACAAGGATCAGTTCTGGGGCCAAAATTATTTACAATATATATTCAAGATTTGGATGAGGAAAGCAAACTATTATCGTAAAATTTATAGATTACTCCAAAATAGGTGGGGGGGGAGTGATGAGGATGGCACATAATCTGGAGAGGGATATAGGGAGGTTAAGCAAGTGGGTAAAAACCTGACTGATGGACTGTAAAGTGGGAAAATTTGTGGTTATGTACTTTCACAGGAAGAATAGAAGAGTTGAATATTATTTAAATGGAGAAAGAATGCAGAAAGCTACAGAACAGAGGGGCTTGGAAGCCTCTTGCAAATCACAAAAAGCTAGCATCCAAGTTTAGCAGGAAGATAAATGGAATATTGTCCTTTCTTTTAAAGAGAGTGGAATATCAAATTGAGATTTTGCTAAAAACTGTACTAGGTACTAGTCAGACTATGGCTGGAATACTGTGAACAATTTTGGATCCGTATTCATTGGATTTTAGAAGAATGAGAGGTGACCTGACTGAAACTTACAAGATTCTTTAGCAACTTGACAAATTAGATGCAGAAGGATGATTCCCCTTGTGGAAGAATCTAGGAACAGAAGGAGTAATCTCAGACTAAGATAACAGCACTAATGCAAGATTCAGTGATGGTAATATCATCGAATGTCAAAGGATGATGGTTAGACTCTCTTTTGTTGGAGATGTCATTGCCTTGCACTTGGCTAGTATAAATTCCAGATGTATAAATTCCAGAGAAAGGAGGTGCATTAAAGCTGGACCTATCCTTTTATATTTAAAGCATCTGACAGATTTGGACTGTATTTCTAGCATGTTGGATTAGGTAATCAATTATTATTTTGAGCTTTTTCTAAATATAGGTCCTTAATATGGATCTTTCTTTGTCTGAAGGAATATCCCACAAATATCTTTCAAAATGTTTTTCACTTTTCATTTGTGTAGCTGTAGAGTGGGTGGGTGCATGCACCCTGTAAGAGTGATATGTGAAACATATGGTAGTGTGTGTCAAACCCTGATTCTCAGGATGAAGGGTATCTGAGTTGCCATAAGGCTGTGTTTCACCAGCTGTCCTGGGATTGGTGATTGACAGAGAATTGAGGCCCATTTATTATCTGAAATTTGAAACTCTTGGACAGCAGTGTCATTATAGCCATACAAGCAATTTCAAAAATTCTTTGCTTTTGTCAATCCTGTTTGACCTTTACCATCTCCCCTAATTTGAAACTCTTGGAATTGACATTGTCCAATCTGTAATATTTCCTCAGCTCTTCTTTGCACCTTCTCATGTCCATGATGAGTATATAGAACATAGAACATAGAACAATACAGCGCAGTACAGGCCCTTTGGCCCTCGATGTTGCGCCGATCCAAGCCCACCTAATCTACACTAGCCCACTATCCTCCATATGCCTATCCAATGCCCGTTTAAATGCCCATAAAGAGGGAGAGTCCACCACTGCTACTGGCAGGGCATTCCATGAACTCACGACTCGCTGAATAAAGAATCTACCCCTAACATCTGTCCTATACCTACCACCCCTTAATTTAAAGCTATGCCCCCTCGTAATAGCTGACTCCATATGTGGAAAAAGGTTCTCATGGTTAACCCTATCTAAACCCCTAATCATCTTGTACACCTCTATCAAGTCACCCCAAACCTTCTTTTCTCCAATGAAAACAGCCCCAAATGCCTCAGCCATTCCTCATACAATCTTCCGACCATACCAGGCAACATCCTGGTAAACCTCTTCTGCACCCATTCCAGTGCCTCCACATCCTTCATATAGTATGGCGACCAAAACTGCACACAATACTCCAGATGCGGCCGCACCAGAGTCTTATACAACTGCAACATGACCTCAGGACTCCGGAACTCAATTCCTCTACCAATAAAAGCCAGTACGACATATGCCTTCTTCACCGCACTATTTACCTGGGTGGCAACTTTCAGAGATCTGTGTACATGGACACCAAGATCCCTCTGCTCATCCACACTACCAAGTATCTGACTATTAGCCCAGTACCCCATCTTTTTGTTACTCATACCAAAGTGAATCACCTCACACTTACCCACATTGAACTCTATTTGCCACCTTTCTGCCCAGCTCTGCAGCTTATCTATATCCCACTGTAACCTGACACATCCTTCCTCACTGTCAACAACTCCACCGACTTTTGTATCATCCGCAAACTTGCTCACCCAACCTTCTAGCCCTTCCTCCAGGTCATTTATAAAAATGACAAACAGCAATGGTCCCAAAACAGACCCTTGCGGAAACACCGCTAGTAACTGCACTCCAAGATGAACCTTTACCATCAACTACTACCCTCTGTCTTCTTCCAGCCAGCCAATTCCTAATTTAAACCTCCAACTCACCCTCAATGCCATACCTCCATATTTTTTGCAGTAGCCTACCATGGGGAACCTTATCAAATGCCTTACTAAAATCCATATACACCACATCTACCACTTTACACTCGTCCACTTCCTTGGTCACCTTCTCAAAGAATTCAATAAGGTTTGTGAGGCACGACCTGCCCTTCACAAAACCATGCTGACTATCCTTGATCACATTATTCCTATCCAGATGTTCATAAATCCTATCCCTTACAATTCTCTCTAAGACTTTGCCCACAACAGAAGTGAGACTCACCGGCCTATAGTTACTAGGGTTATCCCTACTCCCCTTCTTGAACAAGGGAACCACATTTGCTATCCTCCAGTCTTCTGGCACTATTCCTGTAGACAGCGAGGACATAAAAATCAAGGCCAATGGCTCTGCAATCTCCTCCCTTGCTTCCCAGAGAATCCTAGGATAAATGCCATCAGGCCCAGGGGACTTATCTATTTTCACTCTTTCCAGAATTTCCAACACTTCTTCCCTACATACCTCAAAGCCGTCCATTCTAACTAATTGTGACTCAGTATTCACATCGGCAACAATGTCCTGTTCCTGAGTGAATACTGACAAAAAGTATTCATTCAGTGTCTCCCCAATCTCTTCAGCCTCCACACGCAACTTCCCACTACTATCCTTGACTGGACCTATTCCTTCCCTAGTCAGTCTTTTATTCCTGACATACCTATAGAAAGGTAAAAACAATAACTGCAGATGCTGGAAAGCAAAAACTGGATTAGTGGTGCTGGAAGAGCACAGCAGTTCAGGCAGCATCCAACGAGCAGCGAAATCGACGTTTTGGGCAAAAGCCCTTCATCAGGAATAAAGGCAGTGAGCCTGAAGTGTGGAAAGATAAACTAGAGGAGGGTGGGGGTGGGGAGAGAGTAGCATAGAGTACAATGGGTGAGTGGGGGAGGAGATGAAGGTGATAGGTAAAGGGGGAGAGGGTGAAGTGGGTAGGTGGAAAAGAAGATAGGCAGGTCAGACAAGTCCGGGCAAGTCAAGGAGACAGTGCTGAGCTGGAAGTTTGAAACTAGGATGAGGTGGCGGAAGGGGAAATGAGGAAGCTGTTGAAGTCCACATTGATGCCCTGGGGTTAAATGTTCCGAGGCGGAAGATGAGGCGTCTGGTGGTGAGGGAGTAGCAGTGAAGGAGGCCCAGGACCTCCATGTCCTCGGCAGAGTGGGAGGGGGAGTTGAAATGTTGGGCCACGGGGCGGTTTGGTTGATTGGTGCGGGTGTCTCGGAGATGTTCCCTAAAGCGCTCTGCAAGGAGGCGCCCAGTCTCCCCAATATAGAGGAGACCACATTGGGAGCAATGGATACAATAAATGATATTAGTGGATGTGCAGGTAAAACTTTGATGGATGTGGAAGGCTCCTTTAGGGCCTTGGATAGAGGTGAGGGAGGAGGTGTGGGCACAGGTTTTACAGTTCCTGCAGTGGCAGGGGAAAGTGCCAGAATGGGAGTGTGGGTCGTAGGGGGTTGTGGACCTGACCAGGTAGTCACGGAGGGAACGGTCTTTGCGGAAGGCAGAAAGGGGTGGGAGGGAAATATATCCCTCGTAGTGGGGTCTGTTTGAAGGTGGCGGAAATGACGGCGGATGATTTGGTTTATGCGAAGGTTTGTAGGGTGGAAGGTGAGCACCAGGGGTGTTCTGTCCTTATCACGGTTGGAGGGGTGGGGTCTGAGGGCCCACACCTCCTCCCTCACCTCTTATTTGGATGATGGTAAAAAAGCCATGAGACAAGTGGAAGACCTGTTTAGACAATTACACTGCGCTGACTATATATTGCAAGATCGCAGAGTAGGACGATCCAGCCGGACTCAGTCATGCCATGCGTTCTTCCTTCTTCTTTCTTTTCCCTTTTTCTTCCTCCTCCTGCTTTCTTGTCTTCTCCTTTTTTACCTCTTCAACTCTTAGTCTCTGACAATGACTCCCGGTATGGCATAGTAACCTTCTGGCCTCCTACAATGCCTCCCATAGGGGCCACCCAGCATGGCATGGAGCCAGGGCCCAGTGCAGATTGGAAGCTAAGTGCTGTACTGAACTGTTTTCTGTAATGCCGGATGTTTTATTTCTGTACTGTCTAAAATCTTGTAACAAAAAAAGCTGTGCCTAGGTACTTCTGTAAGTCGGTGCTGTAATTGGTGACACGTAACGTTTTCATTATATCATTTAGAATGCGTGACAATAAAGGCTATTCTATTCTAGTAATACACTTATCCAAAAGTGAATTTGTGAAAACAACTCGAACGTTTTGTTAGGACATATTGTAGGACAAGGACACATGACTGTGAAAGCGAAGGCTCTAATAAATTGCCTATTCCTGAAACTAAAGTGGCTTGTAGTCAGAATAAACTGTCACTGTGTCTTCCAGGCAGATATTGAAAATGTTCATAAGCAATAATTTCATAGTAAGTTCATAATAGCCAAACACTCTTTCTCAATCTGAGCATTGCATCACTCCATTTATGTTAATACTCTGGATATAAGACTAATCAATTGACATTGCTGCTTTAGTGTTATCCTAAGTCTTGGATTTTTAGTAATGTATTACCGGAAATGATTGTGTAATTTCAGCACAATCGCTATACCTTCACTGAATTTGTAAAAGAACCAAGCAAAAGTGGTATGCTCAGCAGAATGTCAGGTAGCATTTGAAAAGCTATGGCAATCTTAATAAATGAACAACCTGTAAAGACAAAAATCTTTACAAATGTAGGATGATTACTGGTATGCAATGCTGGATGAAAGCAGCAGTTATGGAAGCTATTAACCCAACAGAGACATTGACTATAACACAGAAGCACCTTGCTCAAATCAAGTAACCTACTTGACAAGATGCAAATGCAAAATAGTAATAAAAGTATGACCTAAGAGCACCAAGAACACATCTGTTGCTATACAGATGAATTAACAGCCCAAGTTGACATATTATATGAAAGAACTAGTCATTATCCCAAAGGAGTTGAAAGGAGAGATTGTAAAACACATCCATGAAATCCACCAAGGCATTGTTAAGGTTGAGGAAAGCAACAGATGAGCTCTAATGGCCAAACAAGAACATAATCAGGGTCCATACCTGCCATGGTGATATAGGAGGAAGTTCTGTCACTAGAATTTGATAAGGAGAAGGTATTAGATAAACAATCAGTACTATAATGATGGTAAGGCACCAGAACCAGATGAGATCCAACCATTGAAGAAAGTCAATGTTGATGTTCTAGCGTCACTCACCATTATCATCTTTAAACTTTGGTGAGGTGCCAAAGCATTGAAGAATTGTAAACAATATGCCCTTGTTCAAAAAATGATATAAAGATAAGCCAAGAGGGAAAAACATTCTTGATCTTATCTTCACCATCTGCCTGCCACAGATGCATCCATCCATGACAGCATCGGTAAGAATGACCACTTCACTGTGCTTATGGATATACAGTTCATCCATCAATTGAGGAAAGCCTCCATTGTATTGTGTGGCCCTATCAACATGCTAAATGGAACTGACTTCAAACAGATCTAAAAACTCAAGACTGGGCATTCATGAGGTGCTGTGCGCTATCAGCAGCAGAATTATACTCCAGAACGATCTGCAACCTCGTGGATCAGCATATCCCCATTCTACCATCATTATCAAGCCAAGGAATTAACCCTGCTTCAATGGAGAGTGCAGTACAACATATTAGGAGCAGCACTAGGCATACCTCAAAAATGTGGTGTCAACCTGTTGAAACTACCAAACAGGACTACTTGCATGCCAAACTACATAGGCAATAAGTGATCGAGCCAAGTGATCCCACAGCCAACCAATCAGATCTAAGCACTGCAGTCCTGCTACATCTGGTTGTGGATGGTGGTGGACAATTAAACAACTCACTGGAAGAGGAGGTTCCACAAATATCCTCCTACTCAATGATGAAAGAGCCCAGCCCATCAGTGCAAAAGATAAAGTATTCTCAACAATCTTCAGCCAGAAGTGTTGACTAGATGATTCATCTCGATCCACTCCAGAGGTCCCTAACATCACAAATACCAGTCTTCTGCCAATTCACTCCACAAAGTATCTGGAAATGATTGGAGGCACTGGATCCTACAAAGCAATGAGCTCTGACAACATTTCTGCAATGATACTGAAGACTTGTGATCCAGAACCTGCTGTACTCCTATCCAAACTGTTCCAGTACCCACAACACTGGCATTATTCTGCACATGTTGAAAACTGCCCATGTATGTCCTGTAGCCATGAAATAGGGCAAATATGACCTCACCAATTACTACCCTTCAGGACACTCTCGATCATCAGTAAAGTGATGGAACAGTCATTGACAGCATTTCCATCATACAGCATTTCCAAAGGAATAACCTCCTCACTGACTCTCTGCTCAGGTTCTGTCTTAATGTAGCCCTTATCCAAACATGAACAAAAGAGTTGAATTTTGTAGGTGAGGTGACAGTGAAGCTTTGAGACTAAGGCTGAATTTGCCAGGGTGTGACATCAAGGGTTTAAACTGTAGTCAAAATGAGAAATTGCTGGAAAAGCTCAGCAGGACTGATAGAATCTGTGGAAAGAAAGCAGAGTTAACATTTCAGGCCCAGGGACTCTTCTTCAGAACCTAAAACTGGAGTCAATAGGAATCAGGGGGCAAAATCTCTGCTGGTTGACAATATACTTGATGAGAAGGAAGATGGATATTGGAGGTCAGTCATCTCAGCTCCAAGACATTTTTACAGGAGTTCCTCAGGGTAGTGTGCTAGGCCTAACTATCTTCAGCTGCTTCATTAATGATCTTCCCTCCATCATAAGGTTAGAAGCAGGAAAGTTTACTGATAACTGCACAATGTTCAACTCCATTCCCAACTCATACTGAAGTAGTCCATGTCCAAGTGCAACAAGATCTGGACAATATCCCATCTTGTATTAATAAGTAGGAATATTGGATTGTAGAAACAAAATGAGACCATTGAACCTGTCAAGACTGCCCCACCATTCAGTACGATCATGACTGATCACATCTTCCAGCTTCAACAGCATAAACTGAGGCAGGTTTAGGGGCCCAACACTTCAGCTTCAACTGAGCAAAGAGAAGGCACAAAAAGGGAATGATGAGGCAACCATGGCTGGTAACAAAAATTAGGGACAGCATAAAAGCAAAAGAAAAAGTATACAATGTGTTGACGTTTAGGAAGCTTTTAAAAGCCAGCAGACGACAATTAAAAATAATAAGAGGGAAGAAGATGAAATATGATGGTATGTTAGTGAGTAATAGGAAAAAGATTACAAGAGTTTGTTTAGATTTATATAAGGTTGGAGAGAGGCAAGAGTGGACATTGGACTGCTGAAAAATGAGGCTGGAGAAGTAGTAATGGCAAACAAAGAAATGGCAGATGAACTGAACAAGTACTTTGTATCAGTGTTCATGGTGGGAGACGTTATAGCATTCCAGAACTTCAAGAGTATTGGGGCAGAGGTGAGTGTAATGGCCATCACTAAGGAGAAGGCGTTGGAGAAGCAGAAAGGTCTGAAGGTAGATAAATCACTTGGCTGTATGAACTGCACTGCAGAGTTCTGAAGACAATAAGGTCATAAGATATAGGAGCAGAATTAGGCCATTCGGCCCAATGTCGTAGCTGATATGTTTCTCAACCCTCATGTATTTAAGTTAGGGATAGATAGGTTCTTGATTAATAAAGGGAATCAAGGGTACAGGAAGAAGGCAAGAGAGTGGGGTTGAGAAACATGTCATCCCTAATCAAATCACAGAGCAGACTCAATGGGCCAAATGGCCTAATTCTGTGCCTGTGTGGCCTTGGTCAGCAACAGGATGAATTGAGTCCCAGGATCTGGGGCCCAACACTTCAACTTCAACTGAGCAGAGGGAGGGTGGGGTGCTGATTGCTTTGGGATTTTAAGAAGTGTATTTTTTTGGAAGAAGTGATTAACTGAGAGACAATACAAATAAGTAAACTTCAGGGCCAATATTATAAAGTAATATAAGTAAGCAAAGTAGATTAGTGTTAGGGAGGTAAGTTAGTAGTGTTCTTACATGAGCATTTTTTTTTGAAAAGGAATATCTAAAAAGGTGTACAGAAGTCATGGCAGCAGAGTTCGCATCTATGATATGATCCTCCTATGTTATGTGGTAAATGATGGAAGCTTCAGTTGTCTCTGACCATGTGACCAGGAAACATGTCCAGCTGCAGCTTCTGGCCAATGGTATTTAGGAACTAGAGCCATGGGTGCATTCACTGAACTTGTCGTGGATAGTACATTCAGTAAAGTGGTTACACCGCAGGTGAAGACTAAATTGGCAGAAAGGGCAACAGTAGACCACCAGGCAGAATGTGGGATTGTAGGTACTGCAGAATACCCCTGTAGCCACACCATTTTCTAACAGAATTGAACCCACACTGTTGGCATCACTGTATCATAAACTAGTCTCTAGCCAACTGAGTGATCCAACCCCCTTCCTTGTTTGGAAGAGGAAACATGACAAAGTACTCCAGACACTAGAAAGCTAAGAGGAACAAAGGGATTTTGGAGTGCTTGTTAAGAGTTTCCTGAAGGAAGAAGGACAGGTTAATAGGGTTGTTAAGAAGGTATATGAGACATTTCCTTTATCAGTATTGGCATAAATTGTAACAGCAAGAAGATTATGTTGAAGTTCTCCAGGACTTTGCTTCGGCCACAGCTGGAGTACTGTGTGTAGTTCTGGTCACTGCACTATAGGAAGGACATGTAAGCAGTTGAGAAGGTGGATAGGCGATTCTCCAGAAGGTGTTTGGGATGAAGCATTTTAGCGACAGAGAGGGCCTGGGTAAGCTCAGATTGTTTCCTATGGAGCAGAGAAGGATGAGGGGTTGTCCTGATAAGGTGTATGAAATTAATGAGGAACGTAGAAAAGCTGGATAGAAAGTAACTGTTCAGTGCTCAAAAACAAAGGAGCATAATTTTAAGGTGTGTGTTTAGATGGACTTAAGGAAAAGATATTTCACATAGAGGATGCGTGAGAGTTTGGAATGCACTGTCTGGGAGGGTGGTTGATGGGATAACTTCAAAACCTTTGAAGTACTTGGATGAACACTTGAGATGTCATAACATTCAAGGCTACAGGCCAAGTACTGAAAATTGGGACGAGTTTAGATTTTAGAATTTTTTGGCACTACCAACTAGATGGGCTGAACGATCCCTTCTGCAGTATACGATTCTGTGATTTTATAGTAAATGGATTCCATGTCCTTTCACCTTTTTTTATCAATTTCCCATGTGAGACCTTGACTAAGGCTTTGCTGAAATTCATACTGCCCTACCCTCATCTACACTCAGTCACCAACTCAAAAAATTCATTCAAATTTGTTAGGCATGACCTCCCTCTGACAATTTATTTTTAATAGAGTCCCTACAGTGTGGAAACAGGCCCTTCAGCCCAACAAGTCCACTCCTACGCTCCGAAGAGTAACCCACCCAGACCAATTCCCCCTACCTTATATTTACCCCTGACTAATGCACCTAACCTGCACATCCCTGAATACTATGGGCAATTTAGCATGGCAAATTCACCTAAGCTGCACATCTTTGGACTGTAGGAGGAAACCGGAGCACCCGGAGGAAACCCACGCAGACACAGGGAGAATATACAAACTCCACACAAACAGTTGCCCAAGGCTGGAATCAAACCCAGATCCCTGGTGCTGTGAGACAGCAGTTCTAACCACTGAGCCACCATACTGCCCTGAATCATGCTGACTATCCCCGATCAAACCTTGCCTTTCTAAATGCAGATTAATTTTCTCCTTTACCAATGTTTCTCCAATGGTTCCCAACTACTGATTTGAGAATCAGTGCTCTATAGGTCCCTGGTCTGTCTCTACCACCCTCCTTGTAAAATAGAACCACATGAGCTATCCTCCAGTACTTTGGTATCTTATCTATAGCTACAGACAATTCAAAACTTGGATGCCTGTAATTTCCTCCCTTGTCTCCAACAATAGCATGGGATATAATTCATCTAGACCCAGGGATTCATCCATTTTTAAACCTGTCAAAATCTCCAATACCTCTGCACTCCTTATGTCAAACTGCTCAGGAACCTTATAGTTCTTATTACTGAATTCTGTATCTACAACCTCCTTCAACTGGATGAAGACAGCTGTGAAGTAATTGTTTAACACTCTTACCATTGAGCTTTGGCTGCACGCACAGATTTTCCCTTTCATCCCTAATAGGTCTTACTCTTTTCCTAGTTATCCTCTTCACGTTGATATTCTTGTAGAATATTTAGGGATTCTTCCTTATCTTACTTGCCAGTGTTTTCTTATATTTTCTCTTTATTCTTGTAATTATTTTCTTAAGATCCCCCTGCACATTCTACACTCCACTCCTCCTGTTTTGCCCTTTGTACCTCTTCAATGTTTCTCTTTTCCTTTTAATCCAGTCCTTAATATTCCTAGATATCCAGGGTTCTCCAGACTTGTTGCTCCTATATTTCACCCTAAAGGAACCTGTTGCGATTGTGCTCTCCAGAACACCTTCAATTGTTCTGCTGTGGATTTATCCTCAAATAGCAGGCCCCAGCCTATTTTGGCCAGATCCTGCCTTATATTAATAAAATCTGTCTGCCCCCAATCCAAGACCCTATTCTTCTTTTCCAGAACAAACTTAAGATAGATGGTGTTTTGGTCGCTGTCAGTAAACTATCCAGTTTTGATCCCCAGAATTAGATCCAGAATTAGATCCAGAATTGCACCATTCCTTGTAGGACCATCTAAATGTTGATTAAAAAGCTCTCCTTTATACATTTCAAGAAAGCTGTCTGGTTTAAACCCTTTATGCAATGATTAATTATCCCACTTAATACTGGGGTAATTAAATTCTCTGATATAATTACCCTATTACTTTTACACACCTTAGTGAATTGACTGCGTATCTGCTCCTAAATTGCCTGCTGACTGTTTGAGGCTTATAGTACAATCCTGACAGTGTGAATGCCCCTTTTCCTTCCTAACTCGACCCACGAAGACCAATTTGAAGAGCCTTTCAAGATATCATCCACCCTTACTACAGTAACTGACTCCTTAATTAATAATACGATGCCATCTCCACTTTTACACCATCCCCAGTCCTGCCTGAAGATTCTATACCTCAGAATGCTGTGTCTGTCTGATACAGAATTGCGATGTTGTTACCAATTATGTCAATCCATGCCCTTTATTCATCTATTTTATCTATAATACTCCTGCATTAAAGTAGAAGCCATCAAACCTCACCTAACTCCTCTGAAACTGAACATGGCTGAACTCAGTCTGCCTAGGTTCCTTTTCTAAGGTATGTTGTGTTATTACTGAACTAACGCACTGTGTCCCCTGCCCCTGCTGAACTATCTTGACTTGGAAATTTATCACGGCTTTTTCAGTGTCACTGGATTCTGTGTCGCTACCTTCTTGAACACACCAAAGTGGCTTAAGAAGGCAGCTCACCATGACTACCTTCAGGGTAATCAGGGATGGGCAATGAATCATCATTCTATACAGTTACCTCAAGGCACTGGAACAGTACAAACAATGCTGCCATTGTAAGATTGTGTGGATCTGCTGGGAAGAAAGATGCACCAACACCAGTGTCCTCAACCAGAACAACATTCCCAGCATCGAGGCACTGGCCATCCTTGATTGACTGTGATGGGCTGGGCACATAGTCCACATAGCCGACATGAGACTCTCCAAGTGGGTGCTTTACTCCCAGCTTCAAAATGGCAGGCAAAACCCAGAATGGACAAAAAGTGTTTCAGTGATACCCTCAAGACCTCACTGGCAAAGTGCAGCATTCCCACAGATACTTGGGAATCAATGGGTCAAGACCGCCCAAAACGGAGGAAGAGCATTCAGGAAGGCATCGAGCACCTCGAGACTTGCCATTGGGAGAAAAAGGAAAACAGTGAAAAGAGCGTGCTGCCAAACCAATACCCCACCCACCTGTTCCCATGACCATCATCTGCCTCAAGTGTAACAGAGGCTGCAATAGCTGCATTGATATGTACAATGACCTATGGACTCACCCTGAGAGTGGAAAGGAGTAATTCTCTTCTACGAGGGACCACCAGTGATGATGCTGATGAATATTTTAAAATGCTCCTGTGAAGCACTTTAGAACATTTCATTCTGTTAAAGGTACTTAATATATTTTGACAATTCAACTTTTATAAAATGGAAATCATTGCTACAAGAAATGAGCGTCTCGGTGAAGTCGTGTTACTTTGTTGGTTGGGAATTTGAATCCAATCTGGTTTCCCATCATATATTTGTAATTTCAAGCATAAGTCCAAAGTACATCCATTGAAACCATGGCAATAGAACATTGTGATGTCACCAGAAGTCTAAAGCTAAATGACCTCTGAAACCACGGCGATGGACTAATGCAACATGAGCTGGTTTGCTTCCACTCTGTCCCCCACGCACTCACATACCACCTATGTTCATTTGTCTGTTATATTCCTTCAGCCAATGCAGCAGGAGGCAGGTAAGGAAGCACAGAGTTGGCTGGAAGGTAAGTGACTCTTCGCTTTCCTTGACTGAGACATTGACCAGAAATGTAATCGACCATTTATAATTATTGTTAGATATATAACCTCTTGGGGCTCAAATTGTCATCTAAATATAGTGCAAAATGAAAGTCTTGCTGCCTTAATTTCTGCAAGATACAAATGTTGATGAGAACAGGTTTTTGAGTGAACTGTTACAGTGTGTATGTGACAGATAAGAATGGACTTAGAGTGAAGTTATGACTGGAGCCATCCCCAGCCTGTTCACATGCAGAAAGATGACAGGATGACTACTACAGTTGGATTCTATCACCTCATGCATTGCCCAGAGATACCAGGTGATCTTAACATAACCAGTCTAAACATAACCATTCCAACTAGCTGCAGGAGTAGGCCACTCGAGCTTGCTCTGCAATTCAATAAGGTCATGGATGGGCTGATTACTTCACATTCAGGTCGACCCCTGATGAACTTTCACCCACTTACTTATCAAAAATCAATCTCTAACTTAAAAATGTTCAAAGGTTCTGCTTCCATTGTTTTTGTAAGGAAGATTTAAGGATTCATGACCCTCTGTGAGAAACAATTCTCCCGAATCTCTATCATAAATCATTACGCCTTGTTTTTAAATAGAGACCTGTAGTTGTAAATACTCTCCCAAGAGGAAACATCCTCCCCACATCCAGCCAGTCAAGATGCCTCAGGTTTTTATACAGTTCAATCAAGTCACCTCTTACTGTTTTAAACTCCAGTAGATACAAGCCCTGTTTGTCCAACCTTCAATGAAGACAATACCCCATTCCAGGTATTAGTCTGGTAAACCTTCTCTGAACTTTACTTTCCATATCTGCCACAAATTCACCTGCACCTCCACACACATCATTTACTGCATCCACTGCACCCGATGTGACCTCCTCTATATTGGGGAGACAGGCCACCTACTTGCGGAACGTTTCAGAGAACACCTCTGGGACACCCAGACCAACCAACTCAACCACCCCGTGGCTCAACACTTCAACTTCCCCTCCCACTCCATCAAGGACATGTAGGTCCTTGGAGTCCTCCATCGCCAGACCATAGCAACACGACGGCTGGAGGAAGAGCGCCTCATCTTCCGCCTAGGAACCCTCCAACCACAAGGGATGAACTCAGATTTGTCCAGTTTCCTCATTCCCCCTCCCCCACCTTGTCTCAGTCCCAACCCTCGAACTCAGTACCACCTTCCTAACCTGCAATCTTCTTCCTGACCTCTCTGCCTCCACCCCCACTCCGGCCTATCACCCTCACCTTAACCTCCTTCCACCTATCGCATTTCCAACACCCCTCCCCCAAGTCCCTCCTCCCTATCTTTTATCTTAGCCTGCTTGGCACACCTTCCTCATTCCTGAAGAAGGGCTCATGCCCGAAATGTCGATTCTCCTGCTCCTTGGATGCTGCCTGACCTGCTGCGCTTCTCCAGCAACACATTTTCAGCTCTGATCTTCAGCATCTGCAGTCCTCACTTTCTCCTTTCCTTAAATAAAGTGACCAATACTCTGCACAGTACTCCAGATATGATCTCACCTGTACCCTGTAAACGGAAGTATAACCTCCCTACTTTTACATAGAATCTCAGTTTATTTTCAGGGGAATTCAATTAGCCATCCTAATTACTTGCTAAATCTGCAAACAAATCTTTTGTGATTCATGTATTAGGACACCCATGCATTTCAGAGCTTTGTAACCTCTCAACATTTAGAATGCAATTTTTTAATACTCCCTGCAAAAGTGCACAATGTCACATTTATCAGCATTATGTTCTATTTGCCAGATTTTCCCAATTATCTTAACCTAATTATATACCCTATAGGCGCCTTAGACTTTATTGTGCCAATATTATTTTTGGAAATTGGTTTTCAAAATAGAGGTATATGGGTGTTGGTTATTCCTGTGAAGAGTTTTCTTTGAAAGAGTGGTTCGGTTCTTAATAGTGATTAAATCCAGCATATGTCAGAAAGAGGTAACTGAAGACTACTGTGCTGTTAATGAAACATTGTTCATAGCAAAGGCTGTATATAGATAGGGACATGTAAGGCTATAGTATTGTTTGTTTACAGTTGAAAATCATCTAAGATTGCACAAGTGTTTGTAATTCAGTCCAGAGGGTTGAGTTTGGAAGGAAGTTTAGTTTCTCTCCTAGGGTAGTTCAGGGTGGTTTCAGATAACACGTCATCTCAGCAGAAAGATATAGATCGTAAAACATCCAAACCAGGAGCATTTGGTTGCAAGCCTTTTAGAACTGAACAAGTTAACTGCTGCAACAAACAAATTGATGGAAAAGTTCAGCAGGTCTGGGCAGCATCTGTGAAGAGAAATCAGAGTTAATGTTTTGGGTCTGGTAACCCTTCCTTAGAACTGTTGCAGTCCTTAGGTTGTAGGGATACCAACAGTATCATTAGGGAGGGAGTTTCAGGATTGTGACCCAGCAACAGTGGATATAGTTGGATATTTTCCAAGTCAGTAAGGTGAGTGGCTTGGAGGGGATTTGAAAGGTACTGCTGAAGGAATTTCCGTGAATTTCAGAAGTTCATCCTGCAGATGGTACATACTGCTGCTAATGAGTATCAGAGGTGCAGGGACTGAATGCTCAAGATGGTGGATATGGTGCCACTCAAATGGATTGTTTTGTACTGGATGGCCTTGAGCTTCTTGAGTGTTTTTGTAGCTGCAGCCAACCAGTCAGTGAAGAGTATTCTACCACACTCTTGACCTGTGTCTTGTTGATAGGCTTTTGGAAAACAGAAGTTGAATTACCTCACTGCAGAATTCTTAGCCTCTGGCCTGTTCTCTTGCCACAGTATATAAAGCACGAGTCCAGTTCAGGTTCTGGTGAATGGTAACCCACATGATGTTGGTAGCAGGGGATATAGTGATGGTCGTGCCATTGAGTACTAAGGAATGATGGTTAGATTTTCTCTTGATGGAGATGGCATTCACACTGCCTGATATTTGTGTGGTGTGAATGTTATTTGCCACTTTTCAGTCCAAACCTGGATATTGTCCACCACACAAATTTCAGGCAGTGTGAGTGCAATCTCCTTAGTACTCAATGGCACCACCATCACTGTATCCTGCTGTTATCCAGATTTTGTTGAATTTGGACATGAACTGCTCTAGTATCTGAGGAGTTGTGAATGTTACAGAACATTGTGCAATCATTGGCGAACATTTCCACTTATGACATTATGATGGAGCAGATGAAGAAGGTTAGATCTAGGACACTAGCCTGAGGAACTCGTGAATAGAGATCCTGGAACTGAGATGACTAACTTCCAAAAACCAAAACCATCTTCCTATGTACCGGGTATTACACCAGCACAGAGATTTTCCTAATTCCCATTGATTCCAATTTTGCTAGAGCTCTTGAATGCCTTAAGTGCTCTGCAATTAAATCTTTAATAATGAACTCTGGGGTTAGTTAGCTCAGTTGGATAGACAGCTGTTTTTTGTAGTATAGAATAATGCCATGGCATAAGGTCAATCCCCAAACTGGTTGAGGTTACCATTAATGACTCTCTTCCTCAATCTCTCTCCTCACCTGAGGCATGGTGATCCTCAGGTTAAAACCACCATCAGTTGTCTCTCTTATTACACTCTTTACTAAGAGCAGCCCTGTTGTCCGCTAAGACTGTGGTGATTTTATCTTTAATGGACTCTAGCATTTTCTCCATTACCAAAGTCTATAATTCCATGTTTTCTTCTCTGCTCCTATATTAAATAATGAAGTTACGCTCCAATCCATAGGAATTGTTCTAGAATTAATAGAATCTTGAAAGATGACTTGTAATGTCTAGGGCCACTTCCTTAAGTACTTTGGGATACATTATTGAGCCAAGGGAATATCAGCATTTAATCATGGGAATATAGGATCAGGAGTAAACCATTCTGACCCTTGAGGCTGTGAGGCTGTTTCACCATTCAATAAGATCATGGCTGATCTGTCGCCAAACTCCATATACCTGCCTTTGGCCTATATCACTTAACATATTGGCTTAACAAAAATGTATCTGTCTCAGATATTAAATTCACTGCCATTTGTGGAAGAGAGGTCCAAACATCTACCACCCTTTATATGTAGACATGCTTCCTAATATCTCTCCTGATTAGCCTGACCCTAATTCTCAGACTGTGCCCTCTAGTTCTAGAATCTCCACTCTTTGTTGAAATAGTTTATCTTTCTCTAACCCAATCTTTTCTTGTTAAAATCTTGATGACTTCGATCAGATCACCCCCTTAACCTCCTAAATAATAGAGAAAACAAGCCTAATTTATATAATTTCTTCTAATAACTTAACTCCTGAATCCAAGTATCATTTTCAAAGTTTGGGAGAAGATTTGTAGCTCGGGTGCTCGTTGTTGTGGTTCTGTTCGCCGAGCTCGGAATTTGTGTTGCAGACGTTTCGTCCCCTGTCTAGGTGACATCCTCAGTGCTTGGGAGCCTCCTTTGAAGTGCTTCTGTGATGTTTCCTCCGGCATTTATAGTGATTTGTATCTGCCACTTCCGGTTGTCAGTTCCAGCTGTCCGCTGCAGTGGCCGGTATATTGGGTTCAGTTCGATGTGCTTATTGATTGAATCTGTGGATGAGTGCCATGACAGCTGATCCAAGTATCATTCTTGTAAGTTTACATTGTACTCCCTCCAAGGTCAGTATATCCTTCCTAAAGTGTGGTGCCCAGATCCCTCAGTACTCCAAGCAGGGTTTAACCAGGGTTTTGTCTAATTGCAATATAGCATCTGTATCCTTGTACTTAAGTCCTCTGGATATAAAGGCCAGCATTCCATTAGCTTTCTTGATTATTTTCTGCAATTGTTTGTCACATTTTAAAGATGTATGCACCTGATCCCCAAAGTATCTTGGGCACCCACTGTATATGATTTCATATGATCTAGAACTGATCTGTCCTTCTCTGGTCCAAAATGATAATCTCACACTTGCTTATATTGGACTCCATCTGCCACAGTTTTGCCCATTTACCTAGTCTATCAATAATTTGTAATTTTGTTATCATCTACATTTTCCTTGTTTCCTTTATTCCCCAACATTTTTGGAACATTATTTGTGTCCATTTTGAAGACAGAATTAAATACAAGCTTTTGTTCTATGTATTTATTCCTTGTAACTGACTGGAACGGGTCTACATTTCTCTTCACTAATCTTTTTCTCTTCACATTACATACATATAGAACCTATCAATTTATATGTTCCTCAACTGCTTACTTTCGTACTTAGTTTTCCCTTTTTTAATCATCCCTTTGTCGAAACATAAATTACTCCCAGTCCTCAGGTCTGCCAATTTGTATAATACAACCCCTAATTTCCCTTGTTAGCCATGGTCAGGCCATCTTTTCCATTTTAATTTTGTGCCAGACAGGTATGAATGCTTGTGGCAGTTCCTTCATGCACGCTTTAAATGTTTTCCATTGCCTATCTAGCATCATCCATTTAAGTAACAGCTCACAATCTATCAAAGTCAACTCATACTTCCATCTCATAATTATTATGTGAATCAACTACATCACTCTCTATCTTAATAAAGATGTAATTGGCAGTCTTAAGTGTCATGCAACATTGCAAGTCAAAGAAGAAGTGACCCCATTTATCAATCCTTCAAGGAAATGCAACATGCAAGTATAGAAATTTAGAATGGAACTGGCGAGATGGAGTGAAATGGTGTCATTCGGAAGGTTAACCACCAAACCATTAATCACTTATGCCTTAAAATAAAGGTGGCAGCAAAAGAGTATACCTACATTCTCATGCTCTTGGGTAAAAGGTGTCAACCTAAAATACTAATACTTAAAGTATCACATCCTAAATTTTACTTCAGCTTCTTTTCCAAACAAGATGTAAAGCTTTGATTGATCTGACAATCAAGCAGAGGAATCTCAAGAGTTCATGACATTCCAAGCATCATTTGGATGATTCTGTTTCTGATGGTTACCATTTGGCCTGTCTGTAAGACGAAACCCATTCCAACTGCATGTGGATAGGATGATTGTATCTGGCCGAGTTTGCACTGCTGACAATATTGTGGTCATGGGTAAATCAGAGGCACAGCACAATCACAGCCTTCACCTACAGCCTTCACAACACCAGGCGTTCACATTTAATAGCATGAAGTGTTAGGATAACATCATCAAGATAAACAATTTCAGGTCCATCCACTCTGCACATGGAGTCCATTTTGATCCAAGCAAGATTGAGGATGTTAAACAAATACTTTCCCCACAGGATAAGGAAGAACTATGACATTGCCTTCAATGTTTCAACTTCCTTTCATACTATCTAGAACTGATCTGTCCTTCTCTGGTCCAAAATGATAATCTCACATTTGCTTATATTGGACTCCATGTGCCACAGTTTTGCCTATTTACCAAGTCTATCAATAATTTGTAATTTTATGTTATCATCTACATTTTCCTTGCTTCCTTTATTCCCCCACATTTTTGGAACATTATTTTTGTCCATTTTGTGAAGACAGAATTAAATACAAACTTTTGATCTATGTATTTATTCCTCATAACTGACTGGAATGGGTCTACATTTCTCTTCACTAATCTTTTTCTCTTCATGCTACATACATATATTCCTAACGTGTGGAAAAGTTTCCTCTACTCAGAGCTTTGCTCAGGAAGGATGCCCCTGATGTGAGGCCTGATGACCACCAATTGGTCTTTAGTTCTCTCGTGGAAATTCTGTTGACAAAATCCTTTTTCCTATCCTTCTCTGGTCCTAGAAATGTAACAATTCTGAAAGTAGTTACATGGCAAAAGATCTAGGCATATGTCTTTTGAAGGCGAGAAACCTAATACTTTTTGTTTGAAAGGCTTATCTTCTCAGCCAATATAAAGCATGAGACAGTAACTCTGGCCTGAGGCATCATGCAGTTTGATACTGACTTCAGCAAGAAATACTCCATTGAAAAGAGGCATAAGCTGCTTGGAATGAGCTGATATAAATGGTTAACGCGTGCACTGCTACATTTGCAATGATTTCTGATCAAGGTGCAAGGTACCAGAAAAATCCAATCTGATACACCAAACAGATTCCCCACCCCCTCACAAAGACCACAATGTTCCTTTTGAGCCACACCTGATGCTCCAGACTGCAGTGTTAGACATGTTCTCGAGGTTAATCTGTTACTTTGGCCAGAGCCTGTGTGAACAGTTGCAATGGGTAACTGCTTAAGTTGAGCAACCACAAAAACTGGTAAAGACTATTATCCAGTGATGGGCTGACAGTAACAAGGAAGACCCTGAAAACATTGGCTCATTTTATACAAGGATGAACTCTGTGTATTACAGCAAGCCATTTCAATGGCTGATAAGTCCATGTGTGAAAGCACAATATCAAAATACTACGTTACACCAGGGACACATGGGTATTGAATTCACAGGACAGCAGCAGGGGAGTCTGTAGACTGGCTGGGATGAATCAGGATATCCAATGATTGATGATCATATGTGAGAGATGCCAAATATATCAACCTCAGCAGCAAAGGGACCCTCTACATCGACTCACTATTCCATCCACTCCTTAGACCTATTCACAGTACGCAGGGAAAATTACAATCTTGTGACAAATTACTACTTCACATTTTCCAGTGTTCAATGCCTTAGCAACACAATGAATCTAATCATTGAAACAATGACTGGCATTTTCAGCTTATTTGTCAAATTGGAGTAGATATTATCTGACAAGAGACTATGATTCCCAGCAAACCAAGATATGTGTGCTAATGGAGAGGATTTATATCAAATTATCTCCCCCAAATCCACCATCAAACCATCTAGCACAACATCTCAAAACTATCAAACCCAAGCTCATTAAGTGTCAAACTAGAAACAAGATTTTTTTTACTGTGCTTCTACATTTTTGTCCATCATTGATGGAGAAGGGTCTACAATTTATGTTTGGAAGACAAGTGTGTATAATTGGCCCAGAAAACAATTGTCTAAATCATCTCAAGACATTCTCCTTAATCAACAGAGAATGAAAGAGACACACATCCAGACTCAAAAAAAGATTAGTCAGGTTGTATATAGACCTCCAAACTGTGAAGGTGATATTGGGAATGGCATTAAATAGGAAATTATGGATGCGTGTATTAAAGGCATTTCTATTATTATGAGTGACTTTAATCTGAATTTGGATTGGGTACACCAAATGAGTAGTAGTATCAAAGAATAGGAATTATTGGAGTGTACATAGGATGGTTTACTGGAGCAATACATTGATGAACCAAATAGAGCTGGCCAACCTAGACTGCATAATGAGAAAGCATCAATTGGCAATCTAGTTGTGTGAGCCCCTTGGGGATAAGCGATCATAACAGCATTCTTCATCAAGATGGAGAGTGACTGTTGATTCTGAGACTAGGGTCCGGAATCTAGAGGAAACTACGATAGTCTAAGGCACTTGTTGGCTATGATAGATTGGGAAACATTACTTAGATATAATAGTGAAAAGGTAATGACAAACATTCAAAGAGCACATGGGTGAACTCCAACTATTGTTCATTCCTGTTGGTTGCAAAAGTAAAATGGGAAAGGTGGTCAAACCATGGCTTCCAAAGGAAATTGGAGGTTGAATCAGATCCAAGGAAGAGGCTTTCAAATTGGCTTGGAAAAGAAGTTGACTTGAGGATTGGGAGCAGCTTAGAATTCAGCAAAGGGGGGACAAAGAAATTAAGTAAGAAAGGGAAAATAGATTGCAGAAGTAAGCTTGCGGGGAACATAAAAACGAATTTTTAGAGATTCTTTAAGTATGTGATGAGAAAACAATTGGTGAAGACAAATGTAGGTTCTTCACAGTCAGAAACAGGAAATGTTTATAATGTGGAACAAAGAAATGGCCGGCCAACTAAATTCATACTACCATACTGTGTTCACAATAGAGGACAGAAATAACATTCCAGAAATGTTGGGAACACAAAATTTAGTAAGAAGGAAAAATTGAAGGAATTCAGAGTTGGAAGAAATTTATGGGATTAAAGAATATAAATTAACAGGACCTGTTAATCTACATCCCAAAGTACTTAAGAAAATGGCCTAAAATAGTGGATGCAGTGGTGGTCATCTTCCAAGATTCTATAGATTTTGAAATTGTTCCTACTGAATTGAAGGATAGCTAGTGTAACCCCAGTATTTTAAAAGGGAGATAGGGAGGTAAAAAACAGGTATTGTAGACCAATCAGCCTGATATCAGTAGTGGGGAAGATGCTAGAGTCCATTTGAAGGTTTTTCCATTAGTAGGAGAGATTGGGACCCGAGGACACAACCTCAGATGAAAGGACAACTCTTTAGCTGAGCTGAGAGGAATTTCTTTGGCCAGAGGGTAGTGAATCTGTTGAACCCATGGCTGCAGAGGGCAGTGGAGGCTAAGTCATTGAGTGTATATAATAAAAAGAGAGATATTCTTGATTAATAAGAGGATCACAGTTACAGGGAGAAGGCAGGAGAATGGGATTGAGAAATATATCAGTCATGATTGAATGGTGGAGTAGATTTGATGGGCTGAATGGCCTAATTCTGCTCCCATGTCTTATGGTTAATATCAACATTAAGTAAAGTAAGTCTAAAAGGAAGAACAGGCAGCGCACATTAATGAACATGGCAGGACTAGGAAGTCTGAAATGTGCATATTTTAGTGCAAGGATATAAAGTTAAGGCAGATGAGCTTAGAGCCTAAATTAGTACATGGGAGTACAATGTGGTAATCCGTTGTCCTTTCCGCCACCTCCAAACGGACCCCACCACCAGGGATATATTTCTCTCCCCTCCCCTATCAGCGTTCCGAAAAGACCACTCCCTCCGTGACTCCCTCGTCAGGTCCACACCCCCCACCAACCCAACCTCCACTCCTGGCACTTTCCCCTGCAACCGCAAGAAATGCAAAACTTGTGCCCACACCTCCCCCCTTACTTCCCTCCAAGGCCCCAAGGGATTCTTCCATATCCGCCACAAATTCACCTGAACCTCCACACACATCATTTACTGCATCCGCTGCACTCTATGTGGCCTCCTCTATATTGGGGAGACAGGCTGCCTACTTGCGGAATGTTTCAGAGAACACCTCTGGTACACCCGGACCAACCAACCCAACCACCCCGTGGCTCAACACTTCAACTTCCCCTCCCACTCCACCAAGGACATGCAGGTCTTTGGACTCCTCCATCGCCAGACCATAGCAATACGACAGTTGGAGGAAGAGCGCCTCATCTTCCACCTAGGAACCCTCCAACCACAAGGGATGAACTCAGATTTGTCCAGCTTCCTCATTTCCCCTCCCCCACCTTGTCTCAGTCCCAACCCTCGAACTCAGCACCACCTTCCTAACCTGCAATCTTCTCCCTGACCTCTCCGCCCCCACCCCACTCTGGCCTATCACCCTCACCTTTACCTCCTTCCACCTATCGCATTTCCAACGCCCCTCCCCCAAGTCCCTCCTCCCTACCTTTTATCTTAGCCTGCTTGGCACAGTTTCCTCATTCCTGCAGAAGGGCTCATGCCTGAAACATCGATTCTCCTGCTCCTTGGATGCTGCCTGACCTGCTGCGCTTTTACAGCAACACATTTTCAGCTCTGATCTCCAGCATCTGCAGTCCTCACTTTCTCCTAGTACAATGTGGTAGCCATTACAGAAACTTGGTTGAGAGAAGGGCAGAACTGGCAGCTCAATGTTCTAGTGTTTAGATGTTTCAGATAAGATAAAAGGGGATATCTGATTAAGGGGAATGTCACAGCTGAACTAATGGAGGGCATCTTGTAAGGTTCACCCAGCAAGGCTATATGGGTAGAATTCTGGAATAATAAAGGTATAATCACTATGATGGGGTTATATCATAGACCTCCCAATAACCAGCAGGAGACAGAGGAACGGATGTGTAAGCAGATCATGGAAAGATGTAAAAACAACAGGGTGTTTGTTGGAGGTGATTTTAACTTCCCCAATATTGCCTTGGCTCCCATTACTGCCGGAGCAGAGGTGGTGCAGAATTTGTTAGGTTTTTCCAGGAGGGTTCCTTTAAAAAGTTTGTAGATAGTCCAACTAGGGAAGTGGCTATATTTGACATTGTATTGGGGAATCAACTGGCCAGATGATGAAAGTTTCAGTCGGGGAGCATTTTGGGGACAGTGATCATAATTCGGTAAGTTAATTATGAATAGGATTAGTCTTCGGTGAAAGTACTAAATTGGTGGAAGGCTAATTATGACAGTATTAGGCAAGAATTGGAGAAACTAGATTGGGTGGTTATTTGAGGGAAAAACCCATATATGACATGTGGGAGTCTTCTAAAGGCCAGTTGATCAGAGTTCAGGACCAGCATGTTCCTGTGAGGATGAAATATAAGAATGGTAAGATTCAGGAACCTTGGATGACGAGATGTTGAAGGTTGTGATACAAAAAAATGCTTAGGAAACTGACATCAAACAAGACCCTTGAGGAATATAAAGGAAGTAGAAAAGAACTTAAACAAGAAATTAGGAGGGCTAAAAGAGGTTATGAAATGTCCTTGGCAAATAGGACTTGGCAAAGGAAAATCCCAAGGCATTTTATACATATTAGGAGCAAAAAAGTAAATATTTTCTGTACCCTCTCATAGAGTCATACAGCATGGAAACAGACAGTATGGTCCAACCAGTGCATGCTGACCATGTTTCTAAACTAAACTAGTCCCACCTGCCTACACTTGGCCCATATCCTTCCAAATGTTTGTTATTCATAAAATTATCCAAATGTTTTCTGAACAATGTGACTGTACCTGCATCCACCACTTTCTCTGGCAGTTTATTCCACACATGAACCACTTTGTATAAAAAGTTGCCCGTCTTGTCCTTTGTAAATCTTTCCCCTCTCACCTTACAAATATGGCACCTAGTTTTGAACTCCCCTACCTTAGGGAAAAGACCTTTGTCATTCACCTTATCAATGCTCCTTATGATTTTATAAACCTCAATATGGTCAACCTCCTACGCTTCAGTGCAAAAGGTTCCAGCTTTCCAGTCTATTTTTATCTCTCAAGTCCTCTATCCCAGCAAATAACTGATAAATCTTTTTTGAATGCTCTTCAGTTTAATAATATCCTTCCTATCATAGGGTGACTGGAATAGCACACAATACTCCAGGAGAGGCCTCACCAACATACTGTGCAACCTCAACATGACGTCCTAACTCTTATACTCAAAGATCTGAGAAGTGCAGGCAAGCACGCTAAACACCTTCTTAACCACCTGTGATGCAAATGTCAAAGAATTATGTGCCTGAATCCAGAGGTCGCTCTGATCTACAATTCTGTCCTAGGGCCTACTGTATAAGTCTGTCCCCCTTTTTTTAACTAAAATGCAATACCTCACATTTATCCAAATTAAACTGATTTGCCACTCAACCCATTGACCCAATTAGAACAAAGAACAAAGTAAATTTACAGCCTGCAGCAGGCCCTTTGGCCCTCCAAGCCTGAGCCGATCCAAATCCACTGTCTAAACGTATCGCCCAATTCCAAAGCATTTGTATCCCTCTGCTCCCCACCTACTCATGCATCTGTCCAGATGTATCTTAAATGAATCTACTGTGCCTGCCTCTACTATCTCTGCTGGCAACGCATTCCAGGCACCTACCACCCTCTGTGTAAAATACTTGCTGTGTGTATCCCCCTTAGACTTTTCACCTCTCATCTTGAAAGCGTGACCTCTCATTATTGAATCCTTCACCCTGGGAAAATGCTTATCTCTATCTACCCTGTCTATACCCTTCATGATTTTGTAGACCTCAATCTTCTTTTTTCTAATGAAAACAATCCTACCTACTCAACCTCTCTTCATAGCTAGCACCTTCCATAGCAGGCAACATCCTCGTAAACCTTCTCTGCACCCTCTCCAAAGCGTCCACATCCTTTTGGTAATGTGGCGACTAGAACTGTAAACAGCATTCTAAATGCGGCCAAACCAATATCTTGTACAATTGTAACATAACCTGTCAGCTCTTATACTCAATACCCTGTCCGATGAAGGCAAGCATACCATATGCCTCTTTGACCACTCTATCCACCCGTGCAGCAACCTTCAGGAGGCAATGGACCTGAACTCCCAAATCTCTCTGCTCATCAACTTTTCCCAAGGTTTACTGTATAATTTGCTCTAGAATTAGACTTCCCAAAATGCATCACCTCACAGTTGCGTGGATTGAACTCCATCTGCCAGTTCCCCGCCCAACTTTCCAGTCTATCTATATTCTCCTGTATTCTTTGACAGTCCCCTATGCTTTCTACTACTCCACCAATCTTCGTGTCATCTGCAAACTTGCTGATCATACCAACAGTGCACTCTTCCAGATCATTTATGTACATCAGAAACATCAGTGGACCCAGCACTGATCCCTGTGGAACACCACTGGTCACCTTTCTCCATTTTAGAGAAATTCCCTTCAACTACTAGTGTCTGTCTCCTGTTACTCAACCAGTTCTTTATCCACCTAGCTAGAACACCCTGCACACCATGTGCCTTCACTTTCTCCATTAGTCTACCATAGGGAACCTTATCAAACACCTTACTGAAGTCCATGTATATGACATCAACAGCCCTTCCTTCATCTATCAACTTGGTCACTTCCTCAAAGAACTTAGGTTAGAAGGCACAATCTCCCCTGCACAAAACCATGTTGCCTGATCAAGATCTCTTTGTAATCTTGGATAACATCCTTCACTGTCAACAATGCCATCAATTTTGGTCACGATGTGGAGGAGCCAGTATTGGACTGGGGTGAACAAAGTTAAAAATCATACAACACCAGGTTATAGCCCAACATCTGTTGGGGTAACCTGGTACTGTGTGATTTTTAACTTTATCAAATTTGGTGTCATCTGCAACGAGGCTTTCTTTATTCTCATCCAAATTGTTTATATAAATGATAAATAAAAATGGACCCAGAACTGATCCCAGTGGAACACCACTGGTCACAGACCTCCACAAATATCAACCCTCCTTCGCCATCCTCTCTCTCCTATGATCAAGCCAATTTTGTCTCCAATTGACAAGCTCACCCTGAATCCACATGACTTAACTTTACTAACCAGTTGAGAAGTCGGGTGGAGAAATGGCAGATGGAGTTTAGTGTGGACAAGTGTGAAGTGATGCATTTTGGGAAGTCAAATGCAAGAAGAAAGTATACAATATGTTAGGACCCTTAAGAGCACGGGGTTAAAGTCCATAGCTCCCTGAAAGTGGGAACACAAGTGGATAAGGTAGTAGAGAAGGTACAGTATATGGCATACTTGCCTTCATCGGTCAGGACATTGAGTACAAAAGTTGGCAAGTTATTTTGTAGCTGCATAAAACTTTAGTTAGGCTATATTTAGAATATTGTGTGCAGTTCTGGTTGCTACACCACAGGAATGATATAGAGTCTTTGGAGAGAGCACAATAGAGGTTTACCATGATGATGCCTGGATTGGAGAGTGTTAACTGTAAGGAGAGGTTGGACAGCTGAGGATTTTTTTTTCACTTGAGCATCAGACACAATCTCGTAGAAGGATATAACATTATAAGAAGCATGGAGAGGATAGATAGCCAATGATTTTTCCCATGGTGAAAATGTCTAATACTAGGGGGCATAGGTTTAAAGTGAGAATGGAAAAGTTTAAAGATGGTTGAGACATGATTTTACAGAAGTGGATAGGTTCCTATAACTCTCAGCCAGGGAGGTGGTAGATACAGAAATGTTAGCAAAGTTGGGTGGAGAAATGGCAGATGGAGTTTAGTGTGGATATGTTAGCATTTAGACATTTACATGAACAGACAGGCAATAGAGGGATATGGACCATGTGCAGACCAGTGGGATTAAATTAGAATGATATGGTCAGCACAGACATACTGGGCCAAAGGACCTGTTTCTGTGCTTTATCTTTCTATGCTCTTGATTCTGAGGAGGTTTGACAAGGTAGATATTGAGAAGCTGTTTCCACTAGTGGGGACATTTCGAACTAGGGGATATAGTTACATACTAAAGGGAGGGACATTCATTCAAAAGTGGGACGTGAAGGAATTTCTTTTCTCAGCCAGTATTGAATGTCTGGAATTCTGTACCCCAGAGAGCTGTGCAGGCAAGATCACTAGAATATTTAAAGAGGGGATAGACAGATTTTTGAAATATCATGGAATTGAGGACTATAAGGAACTGGCATTAAAGAGAAGTTTAGGTCTGGAACAAATCAGTCACAATCTTAGAGAATGGCAGGACAGGATTGAGGGGCTGAATGGCTTACTCTTGTTCCTGTTTTATAGATTCATATATGTACGCAGGCTGTTGTCACCGGGAGACAATGCAATCAGCTCATTCAGAAAGCTTTAGGAAGAACTCCTTCAGAGATTTTCCAGTGTTTCAGTTCTCACACATACCCCCGCAAAGGTTTTCTCCAAACAGCAGACAATGAGCTGGGTAGCTTCTCTCCCTCCCTCTTTACAGACTACACCCTAAATGAACTGCAAACATTATTCAAAACAGCAACTAATTCCTGACAGGCATAAACCTAGGTATGTGATTTCAGGCAAACAGCTTAAGCCATGTGATGTCCAAGAAGGGTCTTAAAAGGACACATTGGGACTTCCTTTGAAGGACCTCATTTTTATAAAGGTCTATGTATCTCCCCAGCCTTTTCAAATAAACAACAAATATTCAGAATGTTACACAAAATGCTAAAATTAATAATGAAGCATCTTCATAACATTGATGCAAGGACTATGTATGAAGTTAGTATTCATGGAAGGACTGTGCATGTCATTCTATATTGATGGAAGGATTGTGTGTGTGTACATACTGTGTAGTGGTGGAGGGATTGCGCATGTGTACAATTTAGTAGTGATGGAGGGACTGCATGTGTGTAATTGGGCAGTGATGGAGGGATTGCCTGTGTATAATTGTGTAGTGATGGAGGGATTGCCTGTGTATAATTGTGTAGTGATGGAGGGACTGCACATGTGTGTAGTTGTGTAGTGATGGAGGGAATGCACATGTGTGTAATTGTGTAGTGATGGAGGGACTACGCATGTGGTGTAATTGTGTAGTGATGAAGGGACTGTGCACGTGTAATTGGGCAGTGATGGAGGAAATGCACATGTGTGTAATTGTGTAGTGATGGAGGGAATGCACATGTGTGTAATTGGGTAGTGATGGAGGGACTGCATGTGTGTAATTGTGTAGTGATGGAAGGAAAGCATGGGTGTGATTGGGTAGTGATGGAGGGACTGTGCGTGTGTAATTGGGTAATGATGGTGGAAATGCATGTGTGTGTAAAATGTGATGGAGAGACTGCACTTGTGTGTAATTGTGTAGTGATGGAGGGACTGTGCATGTGAAATTGTGTAGTGATGGAGGAAAACCATGTGTGTGTAATTATGTAGTGAGGGACTGTGCATGTGGTGTAATTGTGTAGTGATGGAGGGACTGCATGTGTGTAATTGTGTAGTGATGGAGGGACTGTGCACGTGTAATTGGATAGTGATGGAGGGACTGCACATGTGTGTAATTGTGTAGTGATGGAGGGAATGCACATGTGTGTAATTGTGTAGTGATGGAGGGAATGCACATGTGTGTAATAATGTAGTGATGGAGGGACTGCATGTGTGTAATTGTGTAGTGATGGAGGGACTGTGCACGTGTAATTGGATAGTGATGGAGGGAATGCACATGTGTGTAATTGTGTAGTGATGGAGGGACTGCACATGTGTGTAATTGTGTAGTGATGGAGGGACTGCACATGTGTGTAATTGTGTAGTGATGGAGGGACTGCACATGTGTGTAATTGGGTAGTGATGGAGGGACTGCTCATGTGATGTAATTATGTAGTGATGGAGGGACTGTGCAATGTGTAATTGGGTAGTGATGGAAGAAAAGCATGTGTGTGTAATTATGTAGTGATAGAGGGATTGCACATGTGGTGTAATTGTGTAGTGATGGAAGGAAAGCATGACTGTGATTGGGTAGTGATGGAGGGACTGTGGGTGTAATTGTGTAGTGATGGAGGAAATGCATGTGTGTATAATTGTGTAATGATGGGGGGACTGTGCACGTGTAATTGGGTAGTGATGGAGAAAATGCATGTGTGTGTAATTATGTAGTGATGGAGGGAATGCATGAGTGTGTAATTGTGTAGTGATGGAGGGACTGTGCACATGTAATTGGGTAGTGATGGAGGGACTGCACATGTGTGTAATTGGGTAGTGATGGAGGGACTGCACATGTGTGTAATTGGGTAGTGATGGAAGGACTGCACATGTGTGTAATTGTGTAGTGATGGAGGGACTGCTCATGTGATGTAATTATGTAGTGATGGAGGGACTGTGCGTGTGTAATTGTGTAGTGATGGAGGAAATGCATGTGTGTGTAATTGTGTAATGATGGGGGGACTGTGCACGTGTAATTGGGTAGTGATGGAGGAAAAGCATGTGTGTGTAATTATGTAGTGATGGAGGGACTGTGCATGTGGTGTAATTGTGTAGTGATAGAGGTACTGCGCATGTGTGAAGTTGGATAGTAATGGTCGGACTGTGCATGTGTCTAATTGTGCAGTGATGGAGGGATTGAGCTTGTGTAATTGTGTGTAATTGTGCAGTGATGGAGGGACTGCGCATGTGGTATAATTGTATAGTGATGGAGGAATGGGATTGTAGGAGATGTAGCAGTTTGGATCAGTAATTGGCTTGCTAAAAAAAGATAGAGGGTTGTGGTTGATGGGAAATGTTCATCCTGGAGTCCAGTTACTAGTGGTGTACCGCAAGGGTTGGTGTTGGGTCCACTGCTGTTCGTCATTTTTATAAACGACCTGGATGAGGGCGTAGAAGGGTGGTTAGTAAATTTGCAGACGACACTAAGGTCGGTGGAGTTGTGGATAGTGACGAAGGATGTTGTAGGTTACAGAGAGACCTAGATAAGCTGCAGAGCTGGGCTGAGAGGTGGCAAATGGAGTTTAATGTGGACAAGTGTGAGGTGATTCACTTTGGTCGGAGTAATCGGAATGCAAAGTACTGGGCTAATGGTAATGGTAGTGTCGATGAGCAGAAAGATCTCTGTGTCCATGTACACAGATCCTTGAAAGTTGCCACCCAGGTTGACAGGGTTGTTAAGAAGGCATACAGTGTTTTAGCTTTTATTAATAGAGGGATCGAGTTCCGGAACCGTGAGGTCGTGCTGCAGCTGTACAAAACTCTGGTACGGCCGCACTTGGAATATTGCATACAGTTCTGGTCGCCGCATTATAAGAAGGATGTGGAAGCTTTGGAAAGGGTGCAGAGGAGATTTACTAGGATGTTGCCTGGTATGGAGGGAAGGTCTTACAAGGAAAGGCTGAGGGATGTGAGGCTATTTTCGTTAGAGAGAAGGAGGTTGAGAGGTGACTTAATAGAGACATATAAGATAACCAGAGGGTTAGATAGGGTGGACAAGGAGAGCCTTTTTCCAAGTATGGTGATGGTGAGCACGAGGGGGCATAGCTTTAAATTGAGGGGTGATAGATATAGGACAGATGTCAGAGGTAATTTCTTTACTCAGAGAGTAGGAAGGGAATGGAATGCTTTGCCTGCAACGGTAGTAGATTCGCCAACTTTAAGTACATTTAAGTCGTCATTGCGCAAGCATATGGACGTACATGGAATAGTGTAGGTTAGATGGGCTTCAGATTGGTATGACAGGTCAGTGCAACATCGAGAGTTGAAGGGCCTGTACTGTGCTGTTCTATGTTCTATGAGTGTGCATGTGTGAAATTGGATAGTAATAGTCGGACTGTGCATGTGTGTTATTGTGTAGTGATGGAGAGACTGTGCGTATGTGTAATTGTGTAGCGATGGAGGGACTGCGCATGTGTGAAATTGAATAGTAATGGTTGGACGTGCATGTGTGTAATTGTGTAGTGATGGACTGTGCGTGTGTGTAATTGTGTAGTGATGGACTGTGCGTGTGTGTAATTGGTTAGTGATGGAGGGACTACACGTGTGTGCATTTGGGTAGTGATGGAGGGACTGTGCGTGTGTGTGTAATTGGATAGTGATGGAGGAATGTATGTGTAACTGGGTAGTGATGGAAGGACTGCTCATGTATGTAATTGGGATTTGATGGAAGGACTGCATGTGTGTGATTGGGTAGTGATGGAAGGACTACTCGTGTGTGTAATTAGGTAGTGATTGAAGGTGCTGTGTGTGTGTGTAATTGGATAGTGATGGAAGGACTGCTTGTGTGTAATTGGGTAGTGATGGAAGGACTGCACATGTGTGTAATTGGGTAGTGATGGAAGTGCTGCGTGTGTGTATAATTACAGTCATAGAGTCCTACAGCACAGAAACGGGGCCATTTGGCCCAAACTAGTCCAGGCTGACCAAAATGTCTGCCCATGCTAACCCCAGTTCCCCAGACTTGTTAGATATCCTTCTAATCCTTTCCTATCCATGTATTTGTCCAATTGCCTTTTAAGTGTTGTTAAAAATCAGACAATACTAGGTTATAATCCAACAAGTTTATTTGGAAGTACAGATAGACAACCCTTTATCCGAAATCCCTAAATCCGGAAAGCTCCAAAATCCCTGTTTTTTTTAATGAAATTTTTATCTCATTAACAAGTTTGTTTGGCGTGCAAACAAGGACTGGCAGGCCTCAATTCTGTCTCAGGGCCCATTACTAACAGTGAGTCTGTTTTTCAGTAAGATTATTTTACCGTTGAACTGTCACTTATTCTGAAATTTGAAAAATTCTGAATTCCAAAAACCAGCTGGTCCTGAGCTTTTCAGATAAAGGATTGTGTACTTGTACTTGCTTTCTGAGTGCTGCTCCTTCAGGAATTAGTGGGGCAGGATCATAAGATACAGAATATTTTCGCAAAAGATCACAATGTCATGCAATTAAAATGATATCTTGAAGAAACCTAGATTGCTGTTAAGTCTTTCATCATTTAGAATGGGTTATTGGTTTCAGTTCATTAATATGTAAATTGGGACTGTGTGCATGCACATGTGTGACTTTGTAGTGATGGAGGGACTATGAGTGTGCGCTCGCACACATGACTGTATAATGATGGAGGGACTGCATGTGTGACTGTGTAGTGATGGGAGGACTGTGTGTGCATGCACGCATGACTGTATAGTGGTGGAGGGACTGTGTGTGATTATGTAGTGATGGAGAGAGTGTGTGTGCGATTGTGTAGTGATGGATGGACTGTGTATGTGCATGCATGTGTTTGTGTAGTGATGGAGGGACTGTGCACATGACTGTAGTGATGGAGGGACTGTGTGTGTGTGTGTGTGTGTGTGTGAGGAGGGACTATATGTGCACAATAGTGCAATCATGGAGGGACTGTGTATGCGCATGACAGTGTAGTGATGGATGGACTGTGCATGTGACAGTGTAGCCATGGAGGGACTGTGTGCGCGTGACAGTGTAGTAATGGATGGACTGTGCATGTGTGACAGTGTAGTGATGGAGGGACGACGTGCATGTGTGCAACTGTGAAGTGATGGAAGCACTGTGTGTGTGCGCTTGTACGTGAATGTGTAGTGAAGGAGGGACTGTGTGAGCATGCAGGTATCAGTGTTGCGATGGAGGGACTGTGTGTGCACATGCATGTGTCTGTGTAGTGATGGAGGGACTATGTAGCATGACTATAGTGATGGAGGGATTGTGTGAGCACAGTAGTGTGATGGAGGGTCTATGTGTGCGCCTGATTATGTATTGATGGAGGAACTGCATGTGCATGTGTATGTAATGATGTAGGAATCATGTAATGATAATGGGACTGGATGCACGCATGGCTGTGTAATGATGGAGGGACTGCATGTGCTCATGCACATGTCTGTTTAGTGATGGAGAGACTGGGCGCACATGCACATGTCTACGGAATGATAGAAGGACTTCACACACAACTGTGTTGTGATGGAGGGACTGTTTGTGTGACTGTATTGATGGAGGGACTGTGTGTTCACAATAGTGTAGTGATGGAGGGATTATTTGTGTGCGTGACAGTGTAGTGATGGAGGGATTGTGTGCATGCACGACTGTGTAGTGATGGAGAAACTGCATGTGCACATGTGACTGTGTAGTGATGGAGGGACTGTGTGCGTGCATGTGCATGTGACTGTGTAGTGATGGAGGGACTGTGTGCATGCGTGTGCATGTGACTGTGTAGTGATGGAGGGACTGTGTGCGTGCACATGCATGTGACTGTGTAGTGATGGAGCGATGTTGTGTGCGTGCATGTGACTGTACTGATGGAGGGACTGTGTGTGCACATGTGCATGACTGTGTAGTGATGGAGAGACTGTGTGCATGTCAGCATGACTGTGTGATGATGGAGGGACTGTGTAATGATGGTGTGACGATGTGCACACATGACTGTGTAGTGATGGAGGAATTATGTGTCTGTCACTCTTATGACTGTGTATCAATGGAGAGACAGTTTGTGTGTATGTGTGAGACTGTGGGCATGATTGTGTTGTGATGGAAGGTCTGTGTGTGCCTGCATGTGCATGTGACTGTGTGCATATGTGTGACTGTAGTGTTTGTGTGGGTGTGACTGTATTGATGGAGGGATTGTGTGTTCATAACAGTGTGCGTGCATGTGACAGTGTAGTGATGAGGGGATTGTGTGTGCGCGTGACCGTGTAGTGCTGTGGGCAGGACTGTGAGTGCGTGTGACAGTGTAGTGATAGGGGTTACTATGTGCGTGTGACAGTGTAGTGATGGAGGGACTGTGTGTGCACGTGACAGTGTAGTGTGGGCAGGACTATGAGTGTGCGTGATAGTGTAGTGATAAGGGGTACTGTGTGCGTGTGACAGTGTAGTGGTGGGGGGACTGTGTGTGTGCGTGACAGTGTAATGATGGGGGCACTGTGTGTGCGTGTGACAGTGTAGGATGGAGGGACTGTGTGCATTTGACAGTATATGATGGAGGAACCGTGTGGACACACAACAGTGTATTGATAGAGGGATTATGTCTGCACGCAACTGTGTAATGATGGAGGGATTGTGTGCGCGCATGACAGTGTAGTGATGGAGGGGCTGTGAGTGCGTGTGACAGTATAGTGATGAAGGGACCGTATGTGCACATGCACATTTCTGTGTTATGATGGAAGAACTGTGTGTGTGCATGTGTGACTGTATTGATGGAGGGACTGTGCACAATAATCTAGTGATGGAGGGATTGTGTGCATTTGACAGTATATGATGGAGGGACCGTATGAACACACAACAGTGTCTCAATAGAGGGACTGTGTCTGCACGTGACTGCGTAGTGATGGAGGGATTGCCTGTGCGCACAACTGTATAGTGACGTAGGGACTGTATGCGCGTGACAGTATAGTGATGGAGAGACCGTGTGGGCACGCAACAGTGTATCGATAGAGGGTCTGTGTCTGCATGCAACTGTGTGGTGATGGAGGGATTGTGTGTGCGTGTGACAGTGTAGTGATGGGGGTACTGTGTGTGTGTGTGTGTGTGGCAGTGTAGTGATGGGGGTACTGTGTGTGTGCGTGTTACAGTGTAGTGATGGGGATACTGTGTGTGTGACAGTGTAGTGATGGGGTTCTGTGTGTGACAGTGTAGTCATGGGGGTACTGTGTGTGCATGTGACAGTTTAATGATGGGGTGCTGTGTGTGTGTGCGTGTGACAGTGTAGTCATGGGGGTACTGTGTGTGAGAGAGACAGTGTAGTGATGGGGGTGCTGTGTGCGCGTGTGACAGTATTGATGGGGGTACTGTGTGTGCGCGTGACAGTGTAGTGATGGAGTGACTGTGTATGAGCGTGGCAATATAGTGATGGAGGGACTGTGTGTGTGAGACCGTATTGATGGACGGACTATGCACAATAGTGTAGTGATGGAAGGACTATGTTTGCGTGTGACAGTGTAGTGATTGGGGGACTGTGTGTGGTTGTGATTGTATTGATCAAGGGACTGAGGGTGTGTTTGTTCACAATAGTGTAGTAATGGGGACTGTATGTGCATGTGACAGTGTAGTGATGGGGGGACTGTGTTTGCGTGTGATAGTGTAGTGATGGGGACTGTGTGTGCATGTGACAGTGTAGTGATGGGGGGACTGTGTTTGTGTGTGACTGTGTAGTGATGGGAGGACTGTGTTTGTGTGTAACAGTGTAGTGATGGGGACTGTGTGTGCATGTATCAGTGTAGTAATGGGGACTCTATACGTGTGTCAATATAGTGATGGGGGGACTGTGTGTGCTTGTGACAATGTAGTGATGCAGAAACTGTGTGTTGTGCAATTGTGTAGTGATGGAGGGACTGTGTGTGTGCAAGACTGTGTAGTGATGGAAGGATTGTGTGTATGCACGCAGCTATGTAGTGATGAAAGGACTGTGTATGTGCTTTTGCACATGACTGTGTCGTGATGAAGTGAACTTTGTGTATGTGCGTGTGACTGTGTTAATGGAGAGGCTGTGTGTGTGTAAGCATGACTGAATAGTGATGGAGGGACTGTCTGTGTGTGCGTGTGCGTGACTGTGTAGTGATGGATGTTCTGTGTCATGGCAGAGGGACTGCATGTGTACGTGCACGCAACACTGTTGTAACAGAAGGACTGTGTGCACATGAATGTGTAGTAAAAAACTGCACATGACGTTAGCGCTGGAGGGATTGTGTTTGTGTCTACGCATGTGACTGTGTCGTGATGGAGGGACTGTTTGCATGTGTGTGACAGTATTGATGGAGGGACTGTGTGGGTGCATGTTACTGTGTAGTCATGGAGACACTATGTGTCTGTCATGTTTATGACTGTGTATCGATGGAGGGATAGTTTATGTGTATGTGCATGACGGTAATGATAGAGGGACTATGTGTGCCTGCATGTGCATGTGACTGTGTGCATATGTGTGACTGTAGTGATGGAGGGACTGTGTGTGGCTGTGTGTGTTCACAATAGTGTAGTGATGGAGGGACTGTGTAGTGGTGGAGGTTCTGTCTGTGTGCTTATTTGACTGCATGGTGATGGAAGGACTATGTGGACACACAACAGTGTATTGAAAGAGGGATTGTGTCTGCATGCAACTGTGTAGTGATGGAGGGATTGCGTGTGTGCATGCACCTGTCTGTGTAGTGGTGGAGGGACTGTTGTGCGCGTGACAGTGTAGTGACGGAGGGACAGTGTGCATGCGTGACAGTGTAGTGATGGAAGGATTGTGTGTGTGCATAACAATGTATCAGTAAAGGGACTGTGTCTACATGCAACTGTATAGTGATGGAGGGATTGCATGTGTGCATGCACCTGTCTGTATAGTGATGGAGGGACAGTGTGCATGCGTGACAGTGTAGTGATGGAAGGACTGTGTGTGTGCATAACAGTGTATCAATAAAGGGACTGTGTCTGCACGCAACTGTGTGGTAATGGAGGAACTGTGTGCGCGCATGACGATGTGTTGATGATGGAACGGTGTGTACGTGTGTGCACGTGACTGTGCATGATAGAGGGACTATGTGTGCGCACAACTGTGTAGTGATGGAGGAACTGTGTGTGCACGTGTGACTGGAGTGATGGAGGGACTGTGTGCATGTGTGACAGTGTAGTAATGGAGGAACTGTGTGTGCACATGTGCATATGACTGTTTAGTGATGGAGGGACGATGTGACTAATGATGGGTGAACTGTGTAGTGGTGGAGGGACTGTGTGCATGCACAGGCATATGACTGTGTCGTGATGGAGGGACTGTGTGTGCGTGCACGACTGTGTAATGATTGGACTTTGTAGTGATGGAAAGATTTTGTGCATGTGTATGACTTTTTAGTGATGGAGGGACTGTGTGCACATGCAGCTGTGTACGGATAGAGGGATTGTGTGCATGCGCAACTGTGTAATGATAGAGGGACTGTGTGTGTACAACAGTGTAGTGATTGGACTTTGTAGTGATGGAGGGACTATGTGTGTGCGCACATGTGGCTGTGTAGTAATGGTGTGACTGTGCAGTGATGGAGGGACTGTGTGCACATGCACATGACTGTGTAGTGATGGAGGGACTCTATGTGTGCGCACATGTGTCTGTATCAATGGACAGACTTTGTGTGTGATTGTATTGATGGAGGGACTGTGTGTGCATGCGTGATGGTGTATTGATGAGGAAAAAAGAAGTCTATAAAAGGATATTGATTGGGGAAGGCACCATACCTGACAGAACCCATGTCAGTTAGACAAACCTGATATGCATGTTTTCTCTTTCACTTTTTAACATAAGATCTGAGCATTACTGGCTTGCCCAGTATTTATTCACCAATCCTAATTAGCTGAGAAAGCAGCTGTGAGCTGCGACAGTCTCTATGGTGTATAGTCACCATCAGTGCTGAGATACTTCCAAATATAATTGGTTGATGGCTTGGTGAGGAACTTACAGGAAGGGTTGCTAAGATTGTATCTTTTACATGCTACACAATACACAACTGCACACTGGTGATAAATGGGATGCTGATCAAGTCACCTTTTTTTAATCATGGACTTTGAGATTCTTGAGTTTTGTTGGAGCTGAGCCATCCAGGCAAGTAGGGAGTATTCTATCACACTCCTGATTTGTGACTTGAAGATGGTGGACAGGTTTTGAAAGGTCAGGACGTGAGTTACTTGCTGCAGGATTCCCAGCCTGTGACCTGCTCTTGCTGCCACTGTATTTAGATGGCGAATCCAATTCAGTTTCTGGTCGAGGTTTAAAGGATTCCACATTGACAACTTGTTTCAAGGTGAAGAGGAAATTTTCTTCCAGTAATGGTTGTTGCCTGGCAGAAGTTTCAAGAATTATATTTTACACTTAACATCCCAAGCCTAAATGCAAACCAACATCAGAACATAAGACTTAGATGGAAGAGTATACCATTCAGCCCCTCAAACCTGCTATGCTATTTCATAAGATTTTATATGACTGATTGGACTTCTTTAAAATTCATTCGCAGGATGTAGGTGTCATGACTGGCCCAACACTTATTGCTCATCCATAGTTTCCCAGTGGGTAGTTAAGAGTCAACCACATTGCTGTGGGTCTGGAGTCACATGTGCACCAGACCAGGGAAGGACGGCAGCTTCCTTCCCCAAAAGACATTAGTGAACCAGGTGGATTCTTATGACAATTGACATTAGTTTCATGGGTCATCATTAGACTCTTAATTCCAGTTTTTTATTGAATTCAAATAATTGTTTTGAATGCAGAGGCCCAGAATATTATCTGCATTTCTGGATTAATAAACTAGTGAGGACTACACTCAGGATTTAGAAGAATGAGGGGGGATTTGATTGAAGCTTACAGAATACTGAATGGCCTGGACAGAGTCAACATTGGGAAGATGTTTCCATTAGCAGGAGAAATGAGGACCTGAGGGCTCAGCTTTAGAAAGAAAGGAAGACCCTTTAGATCAGAGATAAGGAAAAACTTCTTTAGCCAGAAAGTGATGAATCTGTGGAATTCATCGCCTTGTGGAGGCAAGGTCATTGAGTATATTTAAAACAGAAGTAGATAAGTTCTTGATTGCCAAGAAGATCAAAGATTATGGGCAGAAAACAGAAAAATGGGGTTGAGAAACCTAATCTGGCGAAGCAAACTTGATGGGCCGAATGGCCTAATTTCTGTTCCTATGTCTTATCGTCTTATAATACCACTGGGTCAGTGTTTCCCCTACCGATGTCAACTCTACATTTCAAGCTATCCTTGAGAACCCCTGATTCCCTTGCTAGCCAAGTATCGACCGAACTGTACGGAAACATTTTTGATATACTAGGCTCCACTATTCTCTCTGGGAAGAGAGTTCGTACTTTTATAATGCACTGAGAAAAAGAAAGTTTTCCTCAACTCTGACTTAAATGGGAGACTCCTTACTTATACACTGTGTCTCCTCGTTCTATTCTCTCCCACAAGAGGAAACATCCTTTCAACATCCACCCTATATGTCTCATTAAGATCACCTCTCATTCTTTTAAACTCCAGTACATACAGGCCCAGTCTGTTCAATGTTTCCTCATAAGCTAAACTCCAAATTTCCAGGCTCAGTCAAGTGAACCACCTCTGAACTGCTTCAAATGCATTTACACCCATTCTTGAATAGAGACCAAAATTGTATACGGTTCAAATGTACAAAGTTAAAAATCACACAACACCTGGTTATAGTCCAACAGGTTTAATTAGAAGCACTAGCTTTCGGAGCACTGCTCCTTTATCAAGTTGTTCATCCAGTCCAACATGGGCACTCCAGTCCAACATGGGCACTCCAGTCCAACATGGGCATCTCCAAATCAGTTCGAGTGTTGCCTCACCAATGCTCTAAACAACTGTAGCAAAACACTCCTACTTTTATATTCCAATTCCCTTGCAAAAAATAACAACATTCCATTGTCTTCCTAATCACTTGCTGTATCTGCAGACCAACATTTTGTGATTCATGTTCCCTCTGCAGGGTTCTGCCATTGCTGTCCATTTAAATAATATGCTGGGTTTTTCCTGACAAAGTGGACAAATTCCATTTTCCCACATTATATGACATCTGCAATTTTTTTACCCACTCACAACCTATCTGTTTCCTTTTGCAGACTCGATGGCCTTTTCACATCTAATTTTCACTACACCATGAACTCTTCTTTTGCTCATAACCTTTGTGAAATTTTGTCGAGTGCCTTTTGGAATACTGAGGAAAGAATATCTACTCCGAGATCTTGCTGCATAAGGACTCAGACTGCTTCAGTATCTAAGGCAAGTTCATTGGTGAAGCAGCTGAAAATGGTTTGGGCCTAGGGTACTATCCTGAGGAGCTTCTGCAGAGATGTCCTGGAAATGAGACAACTGACTTCCAATAACCAGAACCATCACCTTTTGTGCCAGGTATGACTCCAACCAATTTAGAGATTTCCCTTTGATTCTCTTTGATTGTACTTCATGAAATGTTCATGTGAACCAAATACAGTTTTATTTTATACACTCTGGCATGTGTTTCACGGTCAGCAAACCACAGCACCAACACCTATGTGACATCTTCCTTTCTCATTATCTCCTATTTGATGACCTCAGTGATTTTTTTTTTGCTGAACTGTTTTAGACAGTTTTACACTGGGAATCAGTATAAAAGCTGGAATCTCTGAGATTATCTAACAATTTTAATCAAAGAGCTTTCACAACCACTAGAGAGAAAGGAGTACAGGGAGAAAGTAATGTTTGGTAGACAGATAGACAAAGAGAAGGGAAGACAGTTGGGCAGAGTGTGGAAGACAACATGGTCAGAAAAAGACATGGAGAAAAAGAAGGATAGGACTCATACAGAGAAGGACAAGAAGTTGAGACAGGCAAAGATATACAAACAGAGAGAAAGAGAAGAGGAGGAAAAGAGAAAGTGGAAGACAGTGTGCGTGACTAGAGAGCCAGAGAGAAAGGAAAATGAAATGAACAGAGATGTGCAGAGAATGAGGGATAAGCAGAGGAAGCAAGAGAGAAAGTCGAGGTGGGCAGAGACAAAACAAGAATGGCAGCTGAACAAAGAGAGAAAGAGGAAGGACGACAAACAAGATAAAAGGACTATGTCCGAAAGGAAACCAAGATGGGTAGAAACAGAGGATGAGGACGAGCAATCATTTGGAGAGAGGCAAGGAGGAAGTCAAGATGACCAGAGACAGAGGGAAAGGAGGACAGAAAGAAGAAAGACACATCGAGAAGAAAGCAGGCATAGATGGACCATCAAAAAGGAAGACAGAGTGGCAAGGGAGAGAGAGGAGAAGTCAAAGTGGAGGGAGATGGTCAAAAAAGAAGACAACATGGGCAGAGACAAAGATAGGAAAACAAAATGGAAGAAGACAGAAACAGGAAGAGATGATAGACAAAGGAAAAAAGATAAAAAGGAGATTGCCAGAGATAGAGAGAAGAGAAAAGATGGGAAGAGACAAAGAGCAAAAGATGATAGGGATAGGGGAAGAGATGATAGGCTGAAAGAAAGAGAGGAAGATAAAATAAACAGAGATAAAGAGGGAGGAAGAGGAGATGGACAGAGACAATTAGGAGAAGAAGGGCTGCGACGGCACAAATGGAGTAAGAGTAGGGCAAGATGGACTGAGACAGAGAGGGATGACGATCAGATAAGCAGAGAAAGAGGAAGGGGAAACTGGCAATGTTGGAGGGAAAGAGGCGATGGAATGATCACCTCCAGTAGGAAAAGGAGTAAAACCAGACAAGCAGAGAGAGATAGAGAAAGAAGAAGAGAAGAAAGCCAAAGCGAGGAATGGAGACCAAAAGAGAGAATCTACATCCTGTTTAGTTGAGGTCCCTGGGCTAGAGGATGGAAGTGTCTCTGTAATCCACTTCCTTCCAAAAGTCACTCCACATCAATATGGGTAATTCACTGTGATCATTAAAAGGCTATTGATACACCTTCCAGTTAATCATTAATTCCTTGTTGTATTCACTAATTACAGTGCATCAGATGGACAATATCAACATCTAACATCTATTTCCAGGTTACAATAACAACAAAGGCTTTTATGTTAAAAAGTTTCAAACTCTTGTGGAGAATCAGTATAGATTTAATCTCCTGCCTATGAATACTCTCATTCTTTTAGAGCAGGGAAGATTGTGGTTGTTTTACCAAGGTTTGATAATGTCACAACATTCTAATTGCAATAGATCAATGGAAGCAAAATCTATTATTTACAAAATGATTGATATTGGAGTATTTGAGTCTGCTGTAAGAGTGATCCTGGTGGCAGGGTAGCACAGTACTTTTGCGTCACACAGGGACCCAGGTTTGATTCCAGCCTTGGGTAATGTCTGTGTGGAGTTTGCACATGCTCCCTGTGTCTGCTTGGGTTTCCTCTGGGTGCTACACATTCTTCCCACAGTCCATAGGTGTGCAGCTTAGGTGGATTGGTCATGCTAAATTGCCCCATAGTGACCAGGGTTTGTAGGCTCGGTGGGTTAGCCATGGTAAGTGCGGGGATAGGGTGAGGGTGTAGGATGCTCTTCAGAGGGTTGTTGCAGACTTGATGGGCCAAATGGCCTCTATCTCCACTGTAGTGATTCTTTGATTTTCTTTACATCAAGGCAATATTTGACCAAGTATAGCATCAAGCAGCTCGAGCAAAACTGGAATTAATGGGAATCCAGGGCAAACGCTTCACTGTTTTGATTCATACCTGGTACAAAAGAAGATGATTGTGTAGTTGGAGGTCAGTCATCTCAACTCCAGGATATCTCTGCAGGAGTTCTTAACCAGGCAGGTTGCACCAAAAGAGAGCTGGGACTGAGTTCCATGTGGAGCAATTTACTAGTAGTATTGGGGAGAGCGTCATCTAACTTAACAGGATTTTAGGATCTAGGATGTAATATCAGGGGTAAATAGAAAGGATAGGTGGTACATAACAACCGGATTGCTCATTACAAGGCCCATGATGGTAGCATTGGAATAGGGTGCTTGTCTTTTTTTCATTTTTTTGGCCATGGGCTGGCTGGCCTCTTTCTGTGCTATAATTTTTCTATTGATTTTATGATTATTGCAATAAATCACTCGATTTGGTGATGTTGTCTAAGAGACAAATATTGACTAGAACTGGGAGATCCCACTCTTGGTTCTTCAACTGGTGGGATCTTGAAAACCCACTTGAGGAGGACTGACAGGGCCTTAGTTTAAAGCCTCACCGAAAAGATCACACTTAGAGTCATAGAGTCATAGAGATGTACAGCATGAAAACAGACCCTTCGGTCCAATCCGTCCATGCCGACCAGATATTCCAACCTAATCTAGTCCCACCTGCCAGCCCAGATCTCTCCAAACCCTTCTTATTCATATACCCATCCAAATGCCTTTTAAATGTTGCAATTGTACCAGCCTCCACCACTTCCTCTGGCAGCTCATTCCATACACGTACCACCCTCTGCGTGAAAAATTTGCCCCTTAGGACTCTTTTATATCTTTCCCCTCTCACTCTAAACTTATGCTCTCTAGTTCTGGACTCCCTGACCCCAGGGAAAAGACTTTGTCTATTTATCCTACCCATGCCCTTCATAATTATGTAAACCTCTATAAGGTTACCCCTCAGCCTCCAACGCTCCAGGGAAAATAGCCCCAGCCTGTTCAGCCTCTCCCTATAGCTCAGCTCCTCCAACCCTGGCAACATCCTTGTAAATCTTTTCTGAACCCTTTCAAGATTCACAACAGCTTTCCGATAGGAAGGAGACCAGAATTGCACACAATATTCCAACAGGCCTAACCAATGTCCTGTACAGCCGCAACATGACCTTCGAACTCCTGTACTTAATACTCTGACCAATAAAGGAAAGCATACCAAATGCCTTCTTCACTATCCTATCTACCCGCGACTCCATTTTCAAGGGGCTATGAACCTGCACTCGAAGGTCTCTCTGTCCAGCAACACTCCCTAGGACCTTACCATTAAGTGTATAAGTCCTGCTAAGATTTGCTTTCTCAAAATGCAGCACCTCACATTTATCTGAATTAAACTCCATCTGCCACTTCTCAGCTCATTGGCTCATCTGGTCCAGATCCTGTTGTAATCTGAGGTAACCCTCTTCGCTGTCCAGTACACCTCCAATTTTAGTGTCATCTGCAAACTTACTAGCTGTATCTCTTATGCTCGCATCCAAATCATTTATGTAAATGACAAAAAGTAGACGACCCAGCACCAATCCTTGTGGCACTCCACTGGTCACAGGCTTCCAGTCTGAAAAAGAACCCTCCACCACCACCTCCTGTCTTCTACCTTTAAGCCAGTTCTGTATCCAAATGGCTAGTTCTCCCTGTATTCTGAGATCTAACCTTGCTAATCAGTTTCCCATGGGGAACCTTGTCGAACGCCTTACTTCTGACAGTGCAGCACTCCTTCAGGACTACATTGGTGTGCTAGATTAAATGGTGTGTTCATGTCTTTGGAATGGGGCTTGTGACAAAGCTTGAGGATACACTGAAACCTTTCTCAATTTGCTGATGTAATGAGTAGCCTTACTTCCAAGACCAATCAGTCACTTGTTGAAATTGGAACTTCCATGATGTACCAGGGGTATGATCACCAGTGTACAGAAAATTAATGAACTTGTTTTCAGGAATGGAGAATTGCAGTAAATAAGGACACCTTAAATGAAACGAGTTTGTTTTCTTTGGAGCTACATAAACAGTGAGTAATCTTCCTGGAATCCTTAGATTCTGGAAATGTCCCAAAGGTTTGGAAAACTGCCAATGTAACAAAGCAGAAGGATGCAGAGAACAGGTAGTAAACTAACATGGATACAGGATTGGCTAACAAATGGGAGACAGAGTTGGGATTAGGAGACATTTTCAGAATGGCAACCTGTAACTCATGAAGTACCATAGGGACCAGTGCTGGGTTCACAACAATTCATAACTTGTATTCATAACTTGGATGAGGAAAGTCAATGTACTATGATGAAGTTTGTGGGTGACACAAAGCAGGTGGGAAGGCCAGTCATGTGGATAACGCAACGTGTCTGCAGGGGATATAGACAGGTTATGTGAATGGGCAAAAACATGGTAGATGGAACATAGTATGGAAAAATGTGAGGGTATGCACTACAAACAGTGCAGCTGAATATTGTTCAAGTGAAGAAAGACTGCAGAATGCCACAGAACCGTGGGATTTGGGATTCCTTGTGCATGAATCACAAGAAGTAGGCATCTGAGTTCAGTGGGTGATAGGGAAGGCAAATGGAATGTTAGTCTTTATTTCAAAGGGATTAGAGTATAAAAGTTGGGGAGGTATTACTATATGTATAAAAGGCACTAGTCACAGCGAGTATACTGTGAATAGTTGTGTGCCCCTTATTTAAAGAAAGATATATTGTCATTTGAGGTTGTGCCAAGAAGGTTCATTATGCTGATACCAGGTCTGGAGGAACTAACATATAAGAAGAGGTTGGGTAGGTTGGGCCTGTACTCTTTGGAATATAGAATAATGAGAGGTAACCTTATTGAAATATACAACATTCTTAGCAGATTTGACAAGGTAGATATAGAAAGATTGTTTCCCCTTATAGGAGCATCTGGAACCACAGGACATAATTTTGGAATAATGAGTCAAGCCATTAAAGACAGCAATGAAGAATAATTTCTTCTCTTAGAGGGATATGAATCTGTGGAATTCTTCACCACAGAAGGCTGTCAATGCTGGGTTGTTCAGTATATTCAAGGCTATAATAGACAGATTTTTACCATTAGCCCAGTACTCTTTATTTCTGTTACTCCTTCCAAAGTGAATCACCTCATTCTTTTCTGTATTAAACTCCATTTGCTACCTCTCAGCCCAGCTCTGCAGCTTATCTATGTCCCTCTGTAACCTGCAACATCCTTCCGCACTATCCACAACTCCACCAACCTTAGGTTATTGGGAAAAGGCAGGAAAGTGGAATTGAGGATGATCACATAGAACATAGAACATTACAGCTCAGTACAGGCCCTTCGGCCCTCGATGTTGCGCCAACTTGTGGAACCAATCTGAAGCCCATCTATCCTACACTATTCCATTTTCATCCATATGTTTATCCAATGACCATTTAAGTGCCCTTCAAGTTGGTGAGTCTACTACTGTTACAGGCAGTGCGTTCCATACCCCTACTACTCTGAGTAAAGAAACTACTTCTGACATCTATCCTCTATCTCCCCTCAATTTAAAGCTATGTTCCCTCGTGCTAGCCATCACCAAGGAAAAAGGCTCTTCCTGTTCACCCTATCTTACCCTCTGATTATCTTATATGTCTTAATTAAGTCACCTATCAACCTTCTCTCTAACGAAAACAGCCTCAAGTCTCTCAGCCTTTCATCAAAAGACCTTCCCTCCGTACCAGGTAACATCCTAGTAAATCACCTCTGGACCCTTTCCAAAGCTTCCACATTCTTCCTATAATGTGGTATTCAGAACAGCATGTAATACTCCAAGTGTGGCCACACCAGAGTTTTGTACAACTGCAGCATGACCTTGTGGTTCTGAAACTCAATCCCTCTACCAATAAAAGCTAACGCATTGTATGCCTTCTTAACAATCCTATCAACCTGGGTGGCAACTTTCAGGGAAGTATGTACATGGATATCAAGATCTCTGTTCATCTACACTACCAAGAATTTTACCATTAGCCCAGTACTCTTTATTTATGTTGCTCCTTCCAAAGTGAATCACCTCATACTTTTCTGTATTAAACTCCATTTGCCACCTCTCAGCCCATCTCTGCAGCTTATTTATGTCCCTCTGTAATCTGCAACATCCTTCCTCACTATCCACAACTCCACCGACCTTAGTGAATTCCACAAATTTACTAACCCATCCTTCTACACCCTCACATCAGCCATGATCTCATTGAATGGTGACTCAATGGGCTGAATGGCCCACTTTTTTTCCCTACTTTTAATGGTCTTGTAGTGATGAGTCTGGACAAAGTGGATGGGTAAGATTGATTTCCCTTTGTGGAAAAATCGATAATAAGGTGATGTACATTTAAAGTAATTGGGGAAAGCATTAACAGGGAAATGTGGAGCAATGTTTCTGAGGATCATGTGTGGAGCATATGGCGTACTGGCTTTTATTGGTAGAGGAATTGAGTTCCGGAGTCCTGAGGTCATGCTGCAGTTGTATAAGACTCTGGTGCGGCCGCATCTGGAATATTGTGTGCAGTTTTGGTCGCCATACTATAGGAAGGATGTGGAGGCACTGGAACGGGTGCAGAGGAAGTTTACCAGGATGTTGCCTGGTATGGTAGGAAAATCCTATGAGGAAAGGCTGAGGCACTTGGGGTTGTTTTCATTGGAGAAAAGAAGGTTTAGGGGTGATTTGATAGAGGTGTACAAGATGATTAGGGGGTTAGATAGGGTTGACAGTGAGAACCTTTTTCCACGTATGGAGTCAGCTATTACAAGGGGGCATAGCTTTAAATTAAGGGGGGGTAGATATAGGACTGATGTTAGGGGTAGGTTCTTCACTCAGCGAGTCGTAAGTTCATGGAATGCCCTGCCAGTAGCAGTAGTGGACTCTCCCTCTTTATGGGTATTTAAGCGGGCATTGGATAGGTATATGGAGGATAGTGGGTTAGTGTAGGTTAGGTGGGCTTTGATCGGCGCAACATCGAGGGCTGAAGGGCCTGTACTGCGCTGTATTCTTCTATGTTCTATGTTCTATGTTCTATGAAAAGAGGGAAGAGGCAGAGACCAGCATCATATTAATACACATTTAGATCTTCCTTGATCCTGGAACTCTACTCTAAAGAAGACGGTTCAATAAGGTGAAGGTGAAATTTTTAAATGTGCACTCCATGTTCATGAGTGCAAAAGTGAAAGGTGATTGCTTATTGGAATAGGCTGTGAGGCCTGCATATTAAAGATGTGAAGACTCTGTACAGTATATTTTAGGATTTCTCAATATTCTGGGTGAGGCAAAGTTGATACTCTGTAGCTCACACTGAGATATGCTGCTTCCACATTTCCAAACCATTCTCAGGCATGCTGTCCTCTCCAGACTTTAAAAACACCATCCTCTACGTGAAAGACCATTCCCTGGCCACTGACTTTGTTACTGTCCCACCAAGCTGCTCAAACCCTACTCAGCCCATCTCATACCAAAGTGACCTTCAGACTCATATCCTCCCTGTTGTGGTTCTGTTCGCCGAGCTGGGAATTTGTCTTGCAAACGTTTCGTCCCCTGTCTAGGTGACATCCTCAGTGCTTGGGAGCCTCCTGTGCTGTTTTGTCTGGTATTTATAGTGGCCTGTCTCTGCCGCTTCCGGTTGTCAGTTCGAGCTGTCCACTGCAGTGGCCGGTATATTGGGTCCAGGTCGATGTGTTTGTTGATAGAGTCTGTGGATGAGTGCCATGCCTCTAGGAATTCCCTGGCTGTTCTCTGTTTGGCTTGCCCTATAATGGTAGTGTTGTCCCAGTCGAATTCATGTTGCTTGTCGTCTGTGTGTGTGGCTACTAAGGATAGCTGGTCGTGTCGTTACGTGGCTAGTTGGTGTTCGTGTATACGGATCGTTAACTGTCTTCCTGTTTGTCCGATGTAGTGTTTTCTGCAGTCCTTGCATGGGATTTTGTACACTACATTAGTTTTGCTCAATGGAACGAGTTTTAGACAACGGAACGAGGACATGCCGCAACCCAAAGGACTAGCCACACTACCATACATCAGGAGCATTTCTGAACTGACAGCCAGACTACTGCGACCACTAGGACTCATAACAGCACACAAACCAACAGCCACGCTCAGACAACAACTCACCAGAACGAAGGACCCGATACCCAACATGAGCAAAACTAATGTAGTGTACAAAATCCCATGCAAGTTCTGCAGAAAACACTACATCGGACAAACAGGAAGACAGCTAACGATCCGTATACACGAACACCAACTAGCCATGAAACGACACAACCAGCTATCCTTAGTAGCCACACACACAGACGACAAGCAACATGAATTTGACTGGGACAACACTACCATTATAGGGCAAGCCAAACAGAGAACAGCCAGGGAATTCCTAGAGGCATGGCACTCATCCACAGACTCTATCAACAAACACATTGACCTGGACCCAATATACCGGCCACTGCAGCGGACAGCTCGAACTGACAACTGGAAGCGGCAGAGACAGGCCACTATAAATGCCGGACAAAACAGCACAGAAGCGCTTCACAGGAGGCTCCCAAGCACTGAGGATGTCACCTAGACAGGGGACGAAACGTTTGCAAGACAAATTCCCAGCTCGGCGAACAGAACCACAACAACAAGCACCTGAGCTACAAATCTTCTACCAAACTTTGATCATATCCTCCCTGTCTACAGGATCTTCAGCTTCCCTCTCTAACATCCAGCTGTATATTCCTATTTTCAATTAATCTGTTGTCCAGGGGATTTGTGGCATCTTGTCCCCTGTAGCTCCCAGGGACCTTTCTCATGCTGTCTTCACAGCTTTAAATATGTAACTAAACTCTTCAGAGTCTTTCCATCATAATTGTGCAGCAGGAGAGGTGGGAGCGCTCCTCGCTGTCAGCTCATTGTGTCATAGACACCACAGAGTCATACAGTCATAGAGTCATAGAGATCTACAGCATGGAACCAGACCCTTCGGTCCAACCTGTCCATGCTGACCAGATATCCCAACCCAATCTAGTCCCACCTGCCAGCACCCAGCCCATATCCCTCCAAACCCTTCCTATTCATATACCCATTCAAATGCCTCTTAAATGTTGCAATTGTACCAGCCTCCACCACTTCTGCTGGCAGCTCATTCTAAACACGTACCACCCTCTGCGTGAAAAAGTTGCCCCTTAGGTCTCTTTTATATCTTTCCCCTCTCACCCTAAACTTATGCCCTCTAGTTCTGGACTCCATGATCCCAGGGAAAAGACTTTGCCTATTTATCCTATCCATGCCCCTCATAATTTTGTAAACCTCTATAAGGTCAACCCTCAGCCTCCGACGCTCCAGGGAAAACAGCCCCAGCCTGTTCAGCCTCTCCCTATAGCTCAAATCCTCCAACCTTGGCAACATCCTTGTAAATCTTTTCTGAACCCTTTCAAGTTTCACAACATCTTTCCGATAGGAAGGAGACCAGAATTGCACACAATATTCCAACAGGCCTAACCAATGTCCTGTACAGCCGCAACATGACCTTCGAACTCCTGTACTCAATACTCTGACCAATAAAGGAAAGCATACCAAATGCCTTCTTCACTATCCTATCTACCCGCGACTCCATTTTCAAGGGGCTATGAACCTGCACTCGAAGGTCTCTCTGTCCAGCAACACTCCCTAGGACCTTACCATTAAGTGTATAAGTCCTGCTAAGATTTGCTTTCTCAAAATGCAGCACCTCACATTTATCTGAATTAAACTCCATCTGCCACTTCTCAGCTCATTGGCTCATCTGGTCCAGATCCTGTTGTAATCTGAGGTAACCCTCTTCGCTGTCCAGTACACCTCCAATTTTAGTGTCATCTGCAAACTTGCTAACTGTCCCTCTTATTACTTGCATCAAAATCATTTATGTAAATGACAAAAAGTAGAGCACCCAGCACCGATCCTTGTGGCACTCCACTGGTCACAGGCCTCCAGTCTGAAAAACAACCCTCTGTCTTCTACCTTTGAGCCAGTTCTCTATCCAAATGGTTAGTTCTCCCTGTATTCCATGCAATCTAACCTTGCTAACCAGTCTCCCATGGGGAACCTTGTTGAACACCTTACTGAAGTCCATATAGATCACATCTACCGCTCTGCCCTCATCAATCCTCTTTGTTACTTCCTCAAAAAACTCAGATGTACAGCATGAAAACAGACCCTTCAGTCCAACTCCTTCATGCCAACCAGATATCCTAACCTAAACTAGTCCCACTTGCCAGCGCTTGTCCCATAACCCTCTAAACCTTCCTATTCATATACCCATCTAGATGCCTTTACTGTTGTAATTGTCCCAGCCTCCACCACTTCCTCTGGCAGCTCATTCCATACATGCACCACCCTCTGAGTGAAAATGTTGCCCCTTAGGTCTCTTTTAAATTTTTCCCCTCTCATCCTGAACCTATGCCCTCTAGTTCAGGACTCCCCCCCACTCCAGGGTAAAGATCTTGTCTATTTACCCCATCCATGCCCCTCATGATTTTACAATTCTCTATAAGGACTGGCCCCAAATTTAAAGGCCAGCTGACTTTCACAGAGTGGTTCTCAAGGGAAAGCAAATCTTAGCAGGACTTATATGCTTAATGGTAAGATCCTAGGGAGTGTTGCTGAACAAAGAGACCTTGGAGTGCAGGTTCATAGCTCCTTGAAAGTGGAGTCGCAGGTAGATAGGATAGTGAAGAAGGCGTATGGTATGCTTTCCTTTATTGGTCAGAGTATTGAGTACAGGAGTTGGGAGGTCATGTACAGGACATTGGTTAGGCCACTGTTGGAATATTGTGTGCAATTTTGGTCTCCTTCCTATCGGAAAGATGTTGTGAAACTTGAAAGGGTTCAGAAAAGATTTACAAGGATGTTGCCAGGGTTGGAGGATCTGAGCTACAGGGAGAGGCTGAACAGGCTGGGGCTGTTTTCCCTGGAGTGTTGGAGGCTGAGGGGTGACGTTATAGAGGTTTACAAAATTATGAGGGGCATGGATAGGATAAATAGGCAAAGTCTTTTCCCTGGCATTGGGGAGTCCAGAACTAGAGGGCATAGGTTTAGGGTGAGAGGGGAAAGATACAAAAGAGACCTAAGGGGCAACTTTTTCACGCAGAGGGTGGTACGTGTATAGAATGAGCTGCCAGAAGATGTGGTGGAGGCTGGTACAGTTGCAACATTTAAGAGGCATTTGGATGGGTATATAAATAGGAAGGGTTTGGAGGGATATGGGCCGGTTGCTGGCAGGTGGGACTAGATTGGGTTGGGATATCTGTTCAGCATGGACGGGTTGGACCGAAGGGTCTGTTTCCATGCTGTACATCTCTATGACTCTATGACATGGCCAAGAAGCAAGATTTGTTCCCACCTTGCAGAAAAGGACCTTGGGATAGAAAAAGTGGTGGAGAAGACGGCTGACCAGCATCCTGCTGACAGGCAAAGGAGGATATTGCACCAGAGCCATTGAGCCTGAACTCTGACAATAGCTAGGCCAGTGCTATATCCCAGGTTATAAGGAATGCCCAGCAGTGAAGGGGAAGGTCAACAATCTCCTACACTTTGCAAGGTTATGTGGTAGCATCTTCACTGTGTTATCTAGTGCTTACATGGCCATCACACACTCAATTTCTGAAACTGCACAAGCCTCACCAAGGCTACTGGATGACCACTCACTATTGCATGCATAATGTCCTCTAAATGGTTCTCACTCACTTCCCAAACTTCCACCTCTGCTTGTCTTCTGTGCTTCCTACTCACTCACTGAGGACAGCTCACCACCTCTCCTGCCCCTGCATTACCATTAAGTCCTCTTCCACCTACTTCTACATACTCTATATCTCCCTTTGTCTCAATTGAGTAAAAATTACCTCCCTAGCCCAAACTGATGTCTCCACATCACCCCAACTGGCCAACCTATAATCCCAAACTCATTGTGATTGGCCTGCAGGATTGAATAATTCCTAGACTGGAGTCAAGAGTGTGGTGCCAAAAAAGCACAGCAGGTCAGGTAGCATCTGAGGAGCTGGAAAATCGATGTTTCGGGCATTTTCCCTTCATTCGGAATCAACTGCAAGGTCAGGGCTCCTGATCTCTGGTAGACCAAATCCAGACTGATTATGGCTGATCCCTGGATTGGAATTGGAAAAGCCCCTTGACTGATTCCATGATTTTTAATTCTCATTATATTTTTGCAATGTTCTTGACATTGCCCATTCTACAACAAAGAGGAGAAATTCACACACTGCGTGTCTCCTGTCTAGCTGCTCATCTGCTGTTGAAACTGTCACCTGTGTTATTGCTTTTTTCCATTTCAGTACACTCCTGGTCAGCTTCCCATCATAAACTTGAACTTACTCAGAACATACATCAATCCTTGTTTTCTCATCATCTTTTCTTAAAATTCAGTCATGGGTTATGAGCATCACTGACTGAGCGAGTATTTTTTGCCTGTCCCTAACTGCCATTGAGAAGGTGGTGTACTGCCTTCTTCAACTGCTCAGTGTGTGTTCACATCTCCATGAGGGAGGGAGTTCCAGGATTTTGATCCAGTGACAATGAATAAACAGTGATATATTTCTAAGTATGGTGAGCGGCTTGGAGGGGAACTTGCAGGTGGTAGTGTTCACATGTATTTCAGCTCATGTCCTTCTAGATAGAATTGATCATGGGTTTGGAAGGTGCTGAATAAGGAGCTTTGGTGAATTTCTGCAGTGCATCTTCTAGTTGGTGCACACAGCACTACTGAGTATCAGTGTTTGAGGAAGTGAATGTGTATTGATGCTGTGCCAATTAAGTGGGTTGCTTTGTCCTGGATGGTGTCAAGCTTTGACTGCTGTGGGAGCTGTAGTCATCCAGGCAAGTGTAGTTGTTCCTGATATGGTTATGCCTAGATTTAAAAATTTGCATTCTAGTTTTCAAATGACTCTATGGTCTCATCCCTTGTTATCTCTTGAAACCTCTCCAGCTCTTTATCACTCTGTACTCCTCTAATTCAGGTCTCTTGCTCATTCCTGGTCTTCATCTCTCCATTGTTGGTGGCTGTGTTTTTAGCTATCTCAGCCCTAAGCCCTGGAATTCTCTCCCTAACCTGTCCATCATTGAGCTACTCATCAAAACCTGAACATGTTTCTGACCACTGTCCTAATATCCCTTTATGTTGCAATTCACTTCTGAAGAAGGATCCCTGGACTCAAAATATTAACTCTGTTTTCTCTCCACAGATGCTGCCAGACCTGCTGAATTTCACCAGCAATTTCTGTTTTTGCTTCAGATCTTCAGCATCTGCAATTCTTTGTTTAATTTATTCCATTATGTTCATAGCCTGATATCCAATCTGGTTTGAAATTTACTCCCGTGATGGGCTTGGGAATATTTTACCAGGTAAAGGATACTTTAAAAGTTCAAATTGTTGTTGTAGTGTTCAAAGACAAAGAAAAATACCCAGGTCCTAAAACGCTTTTTGAAATGCAGTCACTGTTTTAATACACAGAAACACAGTAACAATTGGGTCAGACGATGAAAAGAGGAAAGTTAAAGAAAGCCTCTGCTCTTCGTAGGAGGCAGACTTTTTCCTAAAATCCACATGTACAACCAGATTTTTTCGTTCAAAAAATGGAAATTATTTCATATCTCAGAAATTTTACTTTTCTTCTTTCAGATATATCCACAATCATCAACATCTCTGTGATAGGCAAAAGTGAGGACTGTAGATGCTGGAGATTAGAGACAAGAGTGTGGTGCTGGAAAAGTGCAGCAGGTCAGGCAGCATCTGAGGAGCAGGAGAATCAAGATTTCGGGCAAAAGCCCTTCATCAGGAAAACTGTTTTCCAGATGAAGGGCTTTTGCCCGAAATGTCGATCCTCTTGCTCCTCGAAAGCTGCCTGACCAATATCTCTGTGATACTCAGTGTTTCCAGCACTTCACAATATCCACCTTTATTCTGTGACACATTCAACCTGTCAACTTGTTTTTATGCATTAGCAAAGTGAGTTTTAAGAAGGAGAGAGAAGTTGAGAGGTTAAGAGGTTTCAGATGGAAATCCAGTGTTGAGAATCTGGATGATTTTAGGACAGTTGAGGATGATGGGATGAAGTGTGTAAAAATGGACAAACTGCGAGAGGTACTCAGGGTAAAAGTCTGGGAGGAGATCATTTAGCTCCTGAAGTGTTTCTGCTATACGGTTACATCATTGTGGACCCACATTAGAATTTGATTGAACCGTCTTAGTTCTGTAAATATTAACACCTTTCCCCACACAAAATATGATAAATTCACTTTGATACCAGGTAAAAGCAAGGACTGCTGGAAACAGAGTGGTGCTGGAAAAGCACAACAAGTCAGACAGCATCCAAGAAGCAGGAAAATTGACATTTTGGGCAAAAGTCCTTCATCAGGAATAGAGGGATGAAGGGCTTTTGCCCAAAACATCAATTTTCCTGTTCCTTGGATGCTGCTTGACCTGCTGTGCTTTTCCAGCACGACTCTAATCCAGACTCACTTTGATACCAGTCTGTACAGCTTTTTGGGGAGGATTCCAGATTTCTCAGACTCTCTGCAAGAAGAGGTGGTTTGTGATCTTGCTGTAATAAAGTGATGTCCTCTTGTACTGGATCCACTCACTAGAAGAAATCATTTCTCTCCCCAACCAAGTCCTTTAATCTTCTCCCACACCTCAATTAGATCAAGCTTTAGTCTTGTATACGAGACTCAAGAGAATGTGATTTGTCTATGTGATTGTCCTCACCATTTAACTGTCACATGTGTGATTTATAGTACTATATATTTTACAAAACAAAACTAACTTCTCTTTTTAAATGGACACGAACAGCCAAACAAATAGCTGTCAGAAGTCACATGACTATTCTTGTTGATTATAACATTACCCTTTATTAACTGCTGGCACTTTCACTGTGATTTTTACTAAGGAACAAATAAGGAGATCTTACAGGGCCTCAATATGGCTGAAATCTTGAGCATGGAAAATATTTCTGACCTGTCTGGTTTGTCACTTCACTGCCCTGCCCACTGTAACTGTACCTGCACAATCTACATCCTCAAAAACATCAGATTCTCCCCCTTACTCCTTGGCTGAAGACTAATTACAAACGGATTGTAAATTTTAAAACAAACTTCTTTCTGTATTATCGCCAGCTGTTCTTAAGCAGCTTGTGATTTAATGCTGTCACCTTTTTAAAAAATTGGATGTATATTTCCCCCATTCCCTGTCTGTAGGGTCTGACTGTGCAAGGCCTGCAACAACACTTAAAATTAAACCAGGTGTAGGGCTTATTAAATACACTGATAGACATGAGGAAAATCACATAACATGAGCACAATTACAGACAGACAAGGAGATGTAAAGGCACAACAGATAAAATCATTAATCAATTAGTAGTAACTTAAACACAAAACAGAAGATATACCCTTCTTCTCACTCACATTTATTTGTTTGGTTTGGAAACTTTGAGTCCCTAGTTAATTTTTGAGAGACAGGCTTTGCTGGCTACATTTTGGTTGCCCTTTCTGCCCTTTGACCTTTTGATGCTTTTCAGTCTGAGTTCAGTCTTATAGTTTCTGATACTTTGGTCTATGCCAACCTTTTTAGGTTCTGCTGCCCCCTGCAGGTTCACTGAACCTTATCCAGCTTTCTGCACTTTTGCAACACTTTCCTAAAGAGATTTGTTCCTTTGCCCCTTCCTTTCACTGGGAGCCAAGTGAAAGCTCTTTTGTTTAATGGATCTCTTTTCTCCCCCCATTTATTTCCTCTGGGTGCTCTTCCAAATTTGTTTTGTTCCGCAAGCTCCAGCTTAGCTTCCTCCAATTCTGTGACTTCTCCGTCTGCATTATGGTGTCTTGCTGGTTTGGGACTTTTGGCAATAGGACAACTGGATTTTGGTCAATTCATTTCCTGAGTAGGATGTCTATCCCTGCTACTGGTAATTTAGGGACAAGCTGTGCTATTACAGAATGCATGACTAAACCACACTGTAGGTGAACTCAGTGGAGAGAAACATGCACCATTCACCCACTCCCCTGATTAGATTAGATTAGATTAAATTAGATTAGACTAGATTCCCTGCAGTGTGGAACCAGGCCCTTCGGCCCAACAAGTCCTCTGGGCTTTCAGAGAAGATTCAGAGGGGTGGGGGGTGGTGGTAAAGGTTTAGAACCAGCCCTGACATTTGGGATTGAGGCTAAAGCAATGAGATAATGAGAAAAGAGATCAATCTGAGGCTGGTACAGTTGAGAACTGAAGCGAGTCAAACAGTCAGGGCAGGCAGGGACAAGGTAGGACTAATAAATTAAACTGCATTTATTTCAATGCAAGGGGTCTAACAGGGAAGACAGATGAACTCAGGGCATGGTTAGGAACATGGGACTGGGATATCATAGCAATTACAGAAACATGGCTCAGGGATGGGCAGGACTGGCAGCTTAATGTTCCAGGATACAAATGCTACAGGAAGGATAGAAAGGGAGGCAAGAGAGATGGGGGGGGGCGGGGGGGTGGCATTTTTGATAAAGGATAGCATTACAGCTGTGCTGAGGGACGATACTCCTGGAAATACGTCCAGGGAAGTTATTTGGGTGGAACTGAGAAATAAGAAAGGGATGATAACCTTATTGGGATTGTATTATAGACCCGTAGTCAGAGGGAAATTGAGAAACAAACTTCTAAGGAGATTTCAGCTATCTGTACCTAAATCTTCTTCAGGTGATCACCCATCACTGCCCCGAAGGCAATGAAACTCACCACCCGGCCCCACTTCACCTCACCATCATTGAACAGTGAAGAAGGTTACTTCAGATTACAACAGGATCCTGATCAGATGGGCCAATGGGCTGAGCAGTGGCAGATGGAGTTTAATTCAGATAAATGCAAGGTGCTGCATTTTGGGAAAGCAAATCTTAGCAGGACGTATACACTTAATGGTAAGGTCCTAGGGAGTGTTCCTGGACAAAGAGACCTTGGTGTGCAGGTTCATAGCTCCTTGAAAGTGGAGTCGCAGGTAGATAGGATAGCGAAGAAGGTGTTTGGTATGCTTTCTTTTATTGGTCAGAGTATTGAGTACAGGAGTTGGGACATCATGTTGCGGCTGTACAGGACATTGGTTAGGCCACTGTTGGAAAATTGCATACAATTCTGGTCTCTTTCCTATCGGAAAGATGTTGTGAAACTTGAAAGGGTTCAGAAAAGATTTACAAGGATGTTGCCAGGGTTGGAGGATTTGAGCCACAGGGAGAGGCTGAACGGGCTGGGGCTGTTTACCCTGGAGCGTCAGAGGCTGAGGGGTGACTTTATAGAGGTTTACAAAATTATGAGGGGCGTGGATAGGATAAATAGACAAAGTCTTTTCCCTGGGGTCAGGGCGTACAGAACTAGAGGGCATAGGTTTAGGGTGAGAGGGGAAAGATATAAAAGAGACCTAAGGGCAACAACGTTTTCACTCAGAGGGTGGTACGTGTATGGAATGAGCTGCCAGAGGAAGTGGTGGAGGCTGGTACAATTGCAACATTTAAGATGCATTTGGATGGGTATATGAATAGGAAGGGTTTGGAGGGATATGGGGCGGGTGCTGGCAGGTGGGACTAGATTGGGTTGGGATATCTGGTCGGCATGGATGGGTTAGACCGAAAGATCTGTTTCCATGCTGTACATCTGTATGTCTCTATTAGCTCATATAATTCATCAAGGGTAGTTTTATTGAAACTGATCGAAGGTGATCAGTTTTCATTTTTCAACCTTTGGAAAAACCTTGGCTCTTTTCTTGTGATTTCCTGAATTGTGGGTAACTCATCTGGGACAAACTCGTGGATTAGGATTGGCAGCTTTTGTCTGCTCGGAATCTTCAAATATTTTAGAGAGCAGCAGGAAATCGGCCTCTTAAGGCTTCTCTCTTCATTGACTATGAATCACGAGAGCCCATATTTCTTGTGGCCATTGAAACTGCCCTGAAACCCTTTCAAAATGGGTGGAGAATTCCACATCACCCCTGTTCTTGTTTAGGAATGGACAAAGTGTCACTGAGTGGTGTTGGCACGATTGGAGTGTTACAAGGCAGCTTTCATCAGTCTTAGCATGTAATTCCATTTCCAGTTTTCAATGCTGGAAAACCCCTTCTTTCTCTTGAAACTCCAGCTATAGTTTAGGATTTTTTTCAACTATAGTTGCTCCTAGGATGTCGATCGGTTTCAGATTTTAACTCCCCATCAAACTGTTCTGATTACGGACAGAGTCTTTAGATAGCATCTTGGGGATTTCATTTCATTTTTCCTTGCTGGGCAAGGAAACTTGTAATTCCCTAGTGGCAATCTTCAAATGTTCTGTGCTCATGGCAGCTAACATTTCATAATTCCATCCTGTTCTTTCAATAAGACCATAAGATATAGGAGGGAAATTAGGCCATTCAGTCCATTGCATCTGCTCCACCATTCAATCACGGCTGATATGTTTCTTAACCCCACTCTCCTGCCTTCTTTCATGATCCTTATCCCCTTACTAATAAGAACCTATCTCTGTCCTAAATACACTCAATGCCTTGGCCTTCACTGTCTTCTGCAGCAGTGATTTCTACAGAGTCATCACCCTCTGAAGAAATTCCTTTTCATCTCAGATCTAAAGATTTATCTGTTAACCCTGAGGCTGTGCCCTTGGGTCCTAGTCTCCCCTATAGCGGAAACACCTTCTCCACACCCACTCTGTCCAGGACTGTCAGTATTCTGTAAGTTTCAATCAAATCCACCATCCACCCAGCCTTCTAAGCTCCAAGTACAGACCAACAGTCTTCAGTTGCTTTTCATGTGGCAAGCCTTTCATCCTGAACTAGGACTCCTAAGGCTCTTTGCACTTAAAATTTCTGAAGTTATTCCCAATTTAGAAAATAGCCTCTGTATGTATTCTTCCTGCCAAAATGTATAACCTCCCACTATGCCACATTCAATCTGCTGCCACTTTGCCTATTTGTCTAACTTGTCCAAGTCCTTCTGCAGCCTCCCCGTTTCCTCAACACTATCTGTCCCTCCACAAATTCAGGAATAGCTTCTTCTCTGCTGTTATTAGACTTTTGAATAGATCTCTCAACTGCTAATTTTGATCTCTCTCTCAGCACCTTCTCTACTGTAACATTATTATACACTCTGTTTTGCAACTCTGATGCACTTGTATGGTACAAACTGCCTGTAGAGCATGCAAAACAACACTTTTCACTGTAGGTTAAAAATCACACAACACCAGGTTATAGTCCAACAGGTTTAATTGGAAGCACTAGCTTTCGGAGCGACGCTCCTTCATCAGGTGGTAGTGGATGAAGGAGCGATGCTCTGAAAGCATATGCGCTTCCAATTAAACCTGTTGGACTATAACCTGGTGTTATGATTTTTAACTTTGTACACCCCAATCCAACACTGGCATCTCCAAATCACTGTAAGTTGGTACATGTGTCAACATTAAATCAAACTCAAACTCATACTCTCTTTCTGTCATCTGCAAACTTAGCACCAATACCCTCGGTTCCTTTGTCCAGACCATTAATGCATAACTCCATCCTGAAAAAGACTCCTTTATCCCTTCTCTCTGCCTCTGTCAGTCAGCCAGTCCTCTATCCTTGCCAGTACCTTGCCCCTAGCAGCAGGGGCTTTTATCTTATATAGTAGCTTCCTTTGTGGCACGTTGTCAAAAACCTTCTGTAAATCTAAATGGATCACATCCACCGGCTCTCCTTTGTCAAACTTACACGTTATCTCCTCAAAGAATTCAAACAGATTTGTCAGGTATGGCCTCCCCTTGATGAAGCCATGTTGACTCCACCCTAGTTTACCACCCACATCCAAGTACTCTGCAATATCATCCTCAATAATGGACTGTAAAATCTTACCAATGACCAAGGTTAGGCTAACTGGCCTCCCTTCTTAAATTTTACAGGAGTGTTACAATAGACACTTCAAAGTCCTCTGGGACCCTCTCTGACCCGAGTGAATCCTGAAAGATTATCACCAACACCTCCACAATCTCCTCAAATATCTCCTTCTGAACTCTGTATTCTATAAGGTCTGTGTGATTAATCTACCTTCACACCTTTCAGCTTCCCCACCACCTTCTCCTTAGTGATGGCCACTACACTCACCTCTACCCCTGACTTTGTTGAAGTTCTGATATGTTGCCGGTGATTTCCACTGTGAAAACTGATGTGAAGTATTTATTCAGTTCCTTTGCCATTTCTTTGTTCCCCATTACTATTTCTTCAGCTTCATTTTCCAGCAGTCCAATGTCTACTCTTGGCAAAAGTGAGGACTGCAGATGCTGGACATCAGAGTCTAGGTTAGAGTGGTGCTGGAAAAGCACAGCAGGTCAGGCAGCATTTGAGGAGCAGGAATATCAATGTTTCGGGCAAAAGCCCTTCATCAGGAATGAAGGCAGGGAGACTCTGGGGTGGAAAGATAAATGGGAGGGGGTTGGAGTTGGGGAGAAGGTAGCCAAGAGTACAACAGGTGGATGGATGTGGAGATGAAGGTGATAGGTCAGAGAGGGTGGAGCGGATAGGTGGGAAGGAAGATTGGCAGGTAGGATAGGTCATGAGGATGGTGCTGAGCTGGAAGGTTGGGACTTGGGTAAGGTGTGGGGAGGGGAAATGAGGAAACTAAAGTCCATATTGATGCCCAGGGGTTGAAGCGTTCCGAGGCAGAAGTTGAGGCATTCTTCCTCCAGGCGTCAGATGGTGAGGGAGTGACGGTAGAGGAGGCCCAGGACCTGCATGTCCTCGGCAGAGTGGAAGGGGGAGTTCAAATGTTGGGCCACAGGGCGGTGGGGTTGATTGGTGCGGGTGTCCCCAAGATGTTACCTAAAGCGCTCTGCGAGAATGCATCCAGTCTCCCCAATGTAGAGGAGACCGACTCAGGCGACTGACTGTGTGGAGTTTGCACGTTCTCCCCGTGTCTGCGTGGGTTTCCTCCGGGTGCTCCGGTTTCCTCCCGCAGTCCAAAGATGTGCAGGTCAGGTGAATTGGCCATGCTAAATTGCCCGTAGTGTTAGGTAAAGTGGTAAATGTATGGGAATGGGTGGGTTACGCTTCGGCGGGTCGGTGTGGACTTGTTGGGCCGAAGGGCCTGTTTCCACACTGTAAGTAATCTAATCTAATCTAATCTAAACCGCATTGGGAGCAACAGATATAATAAATGACATTGGTGGATGTGCAGGTGAAACTTTGATGGATGTGGAAGGCTTCTTTGGGGCCTTGGATGGAGGTGAGGGGGGAGGTGTGGGCACAGGTTTTGCAATTCCTGCAGTGGCAGGGAAAGGTGCCAGGAGGGAAGGGTGGGTTGTTGGGGGAACGTGGACCTGACCAGTTAGTCACGGAGGGAATGGTCTTTACGGAAAGCAGAAAGGGGTGGGCAGGGAAATATATCCCTGGTGGTGGGGTCCGTTTGGAGGTGGCAGAAATGTTGGTGGATGATGCGGTGTATGCAAAGGTTGGTATGGTGGAAGATGAGCACCAGGGGATTCTGTCCTTGTTGCGGTTGGAGGTGTGGAGTTTGAGGCCAGAGGTGCAGACCTGGATATGATGCATTGGAGGGCATCTTCAACCATGTGGGAAGGGAAATTGTGGTTGGAAGAAGCCCTCCAATGCATCTCATCCACGTCCCACACCTCCACCCTCAAACCCCACCCCTCCAACCGCAACAAGGACAGAATCCCCCTGGTCCTCACCTCAAACAGACCCCACTACCAGGGATATATTTCCCTCCCCACCACTTTCCGCTTTCCACAAAGACCGTTCCCTCAGTGACTACCTGGTCAGGTCCATGTCCCCCAACAACCCACCCTCCCCTCCTGGCACCTTCCTCTGCCATCACAGGAATTGCAAAACCTGTGCCCACACCTCCTCCCTCACCTCCATCCAAGGCCCCAAAGGAGCCTTCCACATCCAAAGTTTCATCTGCACATTCGGCAATGTCATTTATTGTATTCGTTGCTCCCGATATGGTCTCCTTTACATGGGGGAGACTGGACGCTTTCTCGCAGAGCGCTTAGGTAACATCTCCGGGACACCCACACCAATCAACACCACTGCCCTGTGCTCCAACATTTCAACTCCCCCTCAACTCTGCTGAGGACGTGCAGGTCCTGGGCCTCCCCCACCGCCACTCCCTCACCACCCGATGCCTGGAGGAAGAATGCCTCATCTTCCGCCTCAGAACACTTCAACCCCAGGGCATCAATGTGGACTTCACCAGTTTCCTCATTTACCCTCCCCCCACCTTACCCCAGTTCCAACCATCCAGCTCAGCACCATCCTCATGACCTGTCCTTCCTGCCAATCTTCCTTTGCACCTATCCACTCCACTCTCCTCTCTGACCTATCACTTTCATCCCCACCTCCATCCACCTATTTTACTATTGGCTACACTCTCCCTAGCTTCACCCCTCCTCCCATTTATCTCTCCAACCCGGAGACTCCCTGCCTTCATTCCTGGTGAATGGTTTTTGCCCGAAATGTCAATCTTCCTGCTCCTCGGATGTTGCCTGACCTGCTGTGCTTTTCTAGCCCCACCGCTAATCTGGACAATGTCCACTCTTGCCTCTCTCACCTTTTTAGATATCTAAAGAAAAATTCGACACCTTCTTGCCATTTGTAATACCATTACATCTGATTCCAGCTCCTCCCTCTCAAACTTCGGGGTGAGTTCTATTATATTATAGTCACGGCCCTAGAGGGGTTCCTTCACCTTCAGCTCCCCAATTACGTCTGCCTCATTACAATGATGAGGCTGGAGAAATAGTAATGGGGAACAAAGAGATGGCAAAGGAACTGAATAGATATTTCCTGTCAGTTTTCACAGTGGAAATCACCAGCAAAATATCAGAATTTCAACAGAGTCAGGGGCAGAGGTGAGTGGCATCACTACTGAACCTATTACCACACCTGGTGTCACAACTGACACTATAACCACATCTGGCATCACTACTGACCCTATACCCCCGCCTGATTCTATTACCACGCCTGGTGACACTACTGACTCTATAAGCACGCCAGGCATCACTCCTGACCATATAACCACACCTGGCATCAATACTGACCCTATAACCACGCCTGGTGTCACTACTGATTCTATTACTACGCCTGGCATCACTACTGACCCAATAACCACACCTAACATCACTACTGATCCTATAACCATGCCTGGTGTCACGACTGATTCTATAATCATGCCTGGCATCACTACTGACCCAATAACCACACCTAACATCACTACTGATCCTATAACCATGCCTGGCATCACTACTGATTCTATAACCAAACCTGGCGTCACTACTGACCCTATAACCACACCTGGCATCACTACTGACCCTATAACCACACCTGGCATCACTACTGACCCTATAACCATGCCTGGCATCACTACTGATTCTATAACCAAACCTGGCGTCACTACTGACCCTATAACCACACCTGGCATCACTACTGACCCTATAACCATGCCTGGCATGACTACTGATTCTATTACCATGCCTGGCATCACCACTGACCTTATAACCACACCTGGCATCACTACTGATTCTATTACCATGCCTGGCATCACTACTGACCCTATAACCACACCTGGTGTCACTACTGATTATATTACCACGCCTGGTTTCAATACTGATTCTATTACCATGCCTGGTATCGCTACAGATTCTATTACCACGCCTGGTGTCACTCCTATCTCTATAATCATGCCTGGCATCACTACTGACCTTATAACCACACCTGGCATCACTACTGATTCTATTACCACAACTGGTGTCACTACTGATTCTATTACCACGCCTGGCATCACTACTGACCCTGTAACCACACCTGGCGTCACTACTGATTGTATAACCACACCTGGCATCACTACTGATTCTATAACCAAACCTGGCGTCACTACTGACCCTATAACCAAACCTGGCATCATTACTGATTGTATAACCACACCTGGTATCATTACTAATTCTGTAAGCATGCCTGGCGTCACTACTGATCCTATAACCATGCCTGGCATCATTACTGATTCTATAACCATACCTGGCATCACTACTGACCTTATAGCCACACCTGGCATCACTATTGACCCTATAACCACACCTGGCATCACTACTGATCCTATAACCATGCCTGGCATCACCACTGACTCTATAACCATGCCTGGCATCACAACTGACCCTATAACCACACCTGGTGTCACTACTGATTCTATAACCACACCTGGCATCACTACTGACCCTAAAACCACACCTGGTGTCACTACTGATTCTGTTACCATGCCTGGTGTCACTACTGACCCTATAACCATACCTGGTGTCACTACTGATTCTATAACCACGCCTGGTGTCACTACAGATTCTATAATCACACCTGGTGTCACTACAGATTCTATAATCACACCTGGCATCACTACTGACCCTAAAGCCACATCTGGTGTCACTACTGACCCTATAACCACGCCTGGTGTCACTACAGATTCTATAATCACACCTGGCATCACTACTGACCCTAAAACCACACCTGGTGTCACTACTGATTCTATTACCACGGCTGGCATCACTACTGACCCTATAACCACACCTGGTGTCACTACTGATTCTATTGCCACGCCTGGCATCACTACTGATTCTATAACCATGCCTGGCATCACTACTGAGTCTATAACCACACCTGGCATCACTACTGACCCTATAAACACGCCTAGTGTCACTAAGGATTCTATTACCACGCCTGGTGTCACTACTGACCCTATAACCACACCTGGCGTCACTACTGACCCTATAAACACACCTGGTGTCACTACTGCTTGTATTACCACGCCTGGCATCACTACCGCTTCTGTAAGCATGCCTGGCGTCACTACTGACCCTATCACCACGCCTGGCATCACTACTGACCCTATAACCACACCTTGCATCACGACTGATTGTATAACCACGCCTGCTGTCACTACTGATTCTATTACCACACCTGGCGTCACTACTGACCCTATAAACACACCTGGTGTCACTACTGCTTGTATTACCACGCCTGGCATCACTACCGCTTCTGTAAGCATGCCTGGCGTCACTACTGACCCTATCACCACGCCTGGCATCACTACTGACCCTATAACCACACCTTGCATCACGACTGATTGTATAACCACGCCTGCTGTCACTACTGATTCTATTACCACGCCTGGCATCACTACTGACCCTATAACCACGTATGGTGTCACGACTGATTCTATTATCACACCTGGTGTCACTACTGATTCTATAACCACGCCTGGCATCACTACTGAACCTATAACCACACTTGGCATCACTACTGACCTTATAACCACACCTGGTGTCACTACTGATTCTATTGCCACTGATAGTGTCACGACTGATTCTATAACCACAGCTGGCATCACTACTGAACCTATAACCATGCCTGGCGTCACTACTGACCCTATAACCATGCCTGGTGTCACTACTGATTCTATTATCACGCCTGGCGTCACTACTGATCCTATAACCATGCCTGGCATCACTACTGATTCTATAACCAAACCTGGCGTCACTACTGACCCTATAACCACACCTGGCATCACTACTGACCCTATAACCACACCTGGCATCACTACTGACCCTATAACCATGCCTGGCATCACTACTGATTCTATAACCAAACCTGGCGTCACTACTGACCCTATAACCACACCTGGCATCACCACTGACCCTATAACCACACCTGGCATCACTACTGACCCTATAACCACACCTGGCATCACTACTGACCCTATAACCATGCCTGGCATCACTACTGATTCTATAACCAAACCTGGCGTCACTACTGACCCTATAACCACACCTGGCATCACCACTGACCCTATAACCACACCTGGCATCACTACTGACCCTATAACCATGCCTGGCATGACTACTGATTCTATTACCATGCCTGGCATCACTACTGACCCTATAACCACACCTGGTGTCACTACTGATTATATTACCACGCCTGGTTTCAATACTGATTCTATTACCATGCCTGGTATCGCTACAGATTCTATTACCACGCCTGGTGTCACTCCTATCTCTATAATCATGCCTGGCATCACTACTGACCTTATAACCACACCTGGCATCACTACTGATTCTATTACCACAACTGGTGTCACTACTGATTCTATTACCACGCCTGGCATCACTACTGACCCTGTAACCACACCTGGCGTCACTACTGATTGTATAACCACACCTGGCATCACTACTGATTCTATAACCAAACCTGGCGTCACTACTGACCCTATAACCAAACCTGGCATCATTACTGATTGTATAACCACACCTGGTATCATTACTAATTCTGTAAGCATGCCTGGCGTCACTACTGATCCTATAACCATGCCTGGCATCATTACTGATTCTATAACCATACCTGGCATCACTACTGACCTTATAGCCACACCTGGCATCACTATTGACCCTATAACCACACCTGGCATCACTACTGATCCTATAACCATGCCTGGCATCACCACTGACTCTATAACCATGCCTGGCATCACAACTGACCCTATAACCACACCTGGTGTCACTACTGATTCTATAACCACACCTGGCATCACTACTGACCCTAAAACCACACCTGGTGTCACTACTGATTCTGTTACCATGCCTGGTGTCACTACTGACCCTATAACCATACCTGGTGTCACTACTGATTCTATAACCACGCCTGGTGTCACTACAGATTCTATAATCACACCTGGCATCACTACTGACCCTAAAGCCACACCTGGTGTCACTACTGACCCTATAACCACGCCTGGTGTCACTACAGATTCTATAATCACACCTGGCATCACTACTGACCCTAAAACCACACCTGGTGTCACTACTGATTCTATTACCACGGCTGGCATCACTACTGACCCTATAACCACACCTGGTGTCACTACTGATTCTATTGCCACGCCTGGCATCACTACTGATTCTATAACCATGCCTGGCATCACTACTGAGTCTATAACCACACCTGGCATCACTACTGACCCTATAAACACGCCTAGTGTCACTAAGGATTCTATTACCACGCCTGGTGTCACTACTGACCCTATAACCACACCTGGCGTCACTACTGACCCTATAAACACACCTGGTGTCACTACTGCTTGTATTACCACGCCTGGCATCACTACCGCTTCTGTAAGCATGCCTGGCGTCACTACTGACCCTATCACCACGCCTGGCATCACTACTGACCCTATAACCACACCTTGCATCACGACTGATTGTATAACCACGCCTGCTGTCACTACTGATTCTATTACCACACCTGGCGTCACTACTGACCCTATAAACACACCTGGTGTCACTACTGCTTGTATTACCACGCCTGGCATCACTACCGCTTCTGTAAGCATGCCTGGCGTCACTACTGACCCTATCACCACGCCTGGCATCACTACTGACCCTATAACCACACCTTGCATCACGACTGATTGTATAACCACGCCTGCTGTCACTACTGATTCTATTACCACGCCTGGCATCACTACTGACCCTATAACCACGTATGGTGTCACGACTGATTCTATTATCACACCTGGCATCACTACTGACCCTATAACCATGCCTGGCATCACTACTGATTCTATAACCAAACCTGGCGTCACTACTGACCCTATAACCACACCTGGCATCACCACTGACCCTATAACCACACCTGGCATCACTACTGACCCTATAACCATGCCTGGCATGACTACTGATTCTATTACCATGCCTGGCATCACTACTGACCCTATAACCACACCTGGTGTCACTACTGATTATATTACCACGCCTGGTTTCAATACTGATTCTATTACCATGCCTGGTATCGCTACAGATTCTATTACCACGCCTGGTGTCACTCCTATCTCTATAATCATGCCTGGCATCACTACTGACCTTATAACCACACCTGGCATCACTACTGATTCTATTACCACAACTGGTGTCACTACTGATTCTATTACCACGCCTGGCATCACTACTGACCCTGTAACCACACCTGGCGTCACTACTGATTGTATAACCACACCTGGCATCACTACTGATTCTATAACCAAACCTGGCGTCACTACTGACCCTATAACCAAACCTGGCATCATTACTGATTGTATAACCACACCTGGTATCATTACTAATTCTGTAAGCATGCCTGGCGTCACTACTGATCCTATAACCATGCCTGGCATCATTACTGATTCTATAACCATACCTGGCATCACTACTGACCTTATAGCCACACCTGGCATCACTATTGACCCTATAACCACACCTGGCATCACTACTGATCCTATAACCATGCCTGGCATCACCACTGACTCTATAACCATGCCTGGCATCACAACTGACCCTATAACCACACCTGGTGTCACTACTGATTCTATAACCACACCTGGCATCACTACTGACCCTAAAACCACACCTGGTGTCACTACTGATTCTGTTACCATGCCTGGTGTCACTACTGACCCTATAACCATACCTGGTGTCACTACTGATTCTATAACCACGCCTGGTGTCACTACAGATTCTATAATCACACCTGGCATCACTACTGACCCTAAAGCCACACCTGGTGTCACTACTGACCCTATAACCACGCCTGGTGTCACTACAGATTCTATAATCACACCTGGCATCACTACTGACCCTAAAACCACACCTGGTGTCACTACTGATTCTATTACCACGCCTGGCATCACTACTGACCCTATAACCACGTATGGTGTCACGACTGATTCTATTATCACACCTGGTGTCACTACTGATTCTATAACCACGCCTGGCATCACTACTGAACCTATAACCACACTTGGCATCACTACTGACCTTATAACCACACCTGGTGTCACTACTGATTCTATTGCCACTGATAGTGTCACGACTGATTCTATAACCACAGCTGGCATCACTACTGAACCTATAACCATGCCTGGCGTCACTACTGACCCTATAACCATGCCTGGTGTCACTACTGATTCTATTATCACGCCTGGCGTCACTACTGATCCTATAACCATGCCTGGCATCACTACTGATTCTATAACCAAACCTGGCGTCACTACTGACCCTATAACCACACCTGGCATCACTACTGACCCTATAACCACACCTGGCATCACTACTGACCCTATAACCATGCCTGGCATCACTACTGATTCTATAACCAAACCTGGCGTCACTACTGACCCTATAACCACACCTGGCATCACCACTGACCCTATAACCACACCTGGCATCACTACTGACCCTATAACCATGCCTGGCATGACTACTGATTCTATTACCATGCCTGGCATCACCACTGACCTTATAACCACACCTGGCATCACTACTGATTCTATTACCATGCCTGGCACCACTACTGACCCTATAACCACACCTGGTGTCACTACTGATTATATTACCACGCCTGGTTTCAATACTGATTCTATTACCATGCCTGGTATCGCTACAGATTCTATTACCACGCCTGGCATCACTACTGAACCTATAACCATGCCAGAAGTCACTTACTGACCCAATAACCACGCCTGGTGTCACTACTGATTGTAGTACAAGCCTGGCCTCACTACTACTTCTGTAAGCATGCCTGGCATCACCTCTGACCCTATAACCATACCTGCCATCACTACTGATTCTATTACCACCCCTGGTGTCACTACTGATTCTATAAGCATGCCTGGCATCACTACTGACCCTATAACCACACCTGGCATCACTACTGATAGTATAACCACACCTGGTGTCACTTCTGATTCTGTTACCATGCCTAGTATCACTACTAATTCTATAACCATGCCTGGCATCACTACTGACCCTATAACCACGCCTGCCATCACTACTGACCATATAACCACACCTGGCGTCACTACTGACCCTATAACCACACCTGGCATCACTACTGATTGTGTAACCACGCCTGGCATCACTACTGATTCTATTACCACACCTGGTATCACTACAGATTCTATAAGCACACTGGGCATCACTAATGACCTTATAACCACACCTGGCATCACTACTGACCCTATAACCACACCTGGCATCACTACTTACAGTATAAGCACGCCTGGTATCACTACTGATTCTATTACCAGGCCTGGCTTCACTACTGACCCTATATCCACGTCTGGTGTCACTACTAACCCTATAACCACATCTGGCATCACGACTGACCCTGTAACCACGCCTGGCGTCACTACTGATTCTATAACCACACCTGGCATCACTACTGACCCTATAACCACGCCTGGTGTCACTACTTATTCTATAACCACACCTGGCATCACTACTGACCCTATATCCACGTCTGGTGTCACTACTGACCCTATAACCACATCTGGCATCACTACTGACCCTGTAACCACGCCTGGCGTCACTACTGATTCTATAACCACACCTGGCATCACTACTGACCCTATAACCACGCCTGGTGTCACTACTTATTCTATAACCACACCTGGCATCACTACTGACCTATAACCACGCCTGGCATCACTACTGATTCTATTACTACGCCTGGCATCACTACTGCTTCTATAACCATGCCTGGTGTCACTCCTGATTCTATTACCACGCCTGGTATCACTACTGATTGTATAACCATGCCTGGCATCACTACTGACCCTAAACCTATGCCTGGCATCACCACTGACCCTATAACCACACCTGGCATCACTACTGATTGTATAACCACGCCCGGTGTCACTACTGATTCTATTACCACACCTGGTATCACTACTACTCTGTAACCACACCTGGTGTCACTACTGATTCTATTACCATGCCTGGCGTCACTATTAATTCTATAACCACACCTGGCATCACAACTGATTCTATAATCACACCAGGCATCACTACTGACCATATAACCACACCTGGCCTCACTACTGACCCGATAACCACACCTGGTGTCACTACTGATTCTATTACCATGCCTGGCGTCACTATTAATTCTATAACCACACCTGGCATCACAACTAATTCTATAATCACACCAGGCATCACTACTGACCATATAACCACACCTGGCATCACTACTAACCCTATAACCACACCTGGCCTCACTACTGACCCGATAACCACACCTGGCATCACTACTGATTCTATAACCATGCCTGGATTCACTACAGACCCTATAACCATACCTGGCATCACTACTGACCCTATAACTACGCCTGGCTTCACTACTGACCCTATAACCATGCCTGGCGTCACTACTCCTTCTATAACCACACCTGGCATCACTACTGACCCTATAACCACCGCTAGTGTCACTACTGATCCTATAACTACACCTGGTGTCACTACTGACCCTATAACCACGCCCGGCATCACTACGGACCCTATAACCACACCTGGCATCACTACTGACCCTATAACCATGTCTGGCATCACTACTGACCATATAACCACACCTGGCATCACTACTGACCCTATAACCACACCTGGCATCACTACTGATTCTATTACCATGCCTGGTATCACTACTGATTCTATTACCACGCCTGGTGTCACTACTGACCCTATAACCACGCCTGGTATCACTACTGATTCTATAACCACACCTGGCATCACTACTGAACCTATAACCATGCCTGGTGTCACTACTGACTCTATAACCACACCTGGCATCCCTACTGATCCTATAACCACGCCTGGCATCACTACTGATTCTATAACCACACCTGGTGTCACTACTGACCCTATAACCATGCCTGGCGTCACTACTGTTTCTATAACCACACCTGGCGTCACTACTGACCCTATAACCACGCCTAGTGTCACTACTGATTCTATTACCACGCCTGGCATCACTATTGATTCTATAACCACGCCTGGCATCACTACTGAACCTATAACCATGCCTGGCTTCCCTACTGACAATATAACCACGCCTGGCATCACTACTGACCCTATAACCACGCCTGGCATCACTACTGACCCTATAACCACGCCTGGTGTCACTCCTGATTCTATTACCATGCCTGGTGTCATTACTGATTGTATAACCATGCCTGGCGTCACTACTGACCCTATAACCACACCTGGCGTTACTGCTGACCCTATAACCACACCTGGCATCACTACTGATTCTATAACCGCACCTGGCATCACTACTGACCCTAAAACCACACCTGGTGTCACTACTGATTCTGTTACCATGCCTGGTGTCACTACTGACCCTATAACCATACCTGGTGTCACTACTGATTCTATAACCACGCCTGGTGTCACTACAGATTCTGTAATCACACCTGGTGTCACTACAGATTCTATAAGCACACTGGGCATCACTAATGACCTTATAACCACACCTGGCCTCACTACTGACCCTATAACCACGCCTGGCTTTACTACTGACCCTATAACCACACCTGGCATCACTACTGACCCTATAACCACACCTGGCATCACTACTGACCCTATAACCACGCCTGGTGTCACTCCTGATTCTATTACCATGCCTGGTGTCATTACTGATTGTATAACCATGCCTGGCGTCACTACTGACCCTATAACCACACCTGGCGTTACTGCTGACCCTATAACCACACCTGGCATCACTACTGATTCTATAACCGCACCTGGCATCACTACTGACCCTATAACCACATCTGGCGTCACTACTGACCCTATAACCATGCCTGGTGTCACCACTGATTCTATTACCACGCCTGGCATCACTACTGATTCTATAACCATGCCTGGCATCACTACTGACCCTATGACCACACCTGGCGTCACTACTGACAGCATAAGCACGCCTGGTATCACTACTGATTCTATTACCACGCCTGGCTTCACTACTGACACTATATCCACGCCTGGTGTCACTACTGACCCTATAACCGCACCTGGCGTCACTACTGACCCTATAACCACACCTGGTGTCACTATCGACCCTATAACCACACCTGGTGTCCCTACTGACTCTATAACCACGCCTGGTATCACTACCGATTCGATAACAATGCCTGGCATCAGTACTGACCCTATAACCACGCCTAGTGTCACTACTGATTCTATTCCCACGCCTGGTGTCACTACTGACTCTATAATCATGCCTGGCATCACTACTGCTTCTATAACCATGCCTGGCATCACTACTGACCCGATAACCACACCTGTCGTCAGTACTGACTCTATAATCACTCCTGGTGTCACTACTGCTTCTATAACCATGCCTGGCATCACTACTGACCCTAGATCCACACCTGGCATCCCTACTGTCCCGATTAACATGCCTGGCATCACTACTGACCCTATAACCATGCCTGGCATCAGCACTGACCCTATAACCATGCCTGGCATCACGACTGACCCTATAACCACACCTGGTGTCACTACTGATTCTATAACCACACCTGGCGTCACTACTGACCCTATAACCATGCCTGGCATCACTACTGTCCCTATAACCACGCCTGGCGTCACTACTGACCCTATAACCACACCTGGTGTCACTACCGACCCTACAACCACACCTGGCATCACTACTGACCCTATAACCACACCTGGCATCACTACTGACCCTAAAACCATGCCTAGCATCACTACTGACCCTATAACCATGCCTGGCCTCACTACTGACACTATAACCACACCTGGCATCACTACTGATTCTATAACAATGCCTGGCATCAGTACTGACCCTATAACCACGCCTAGTGTCACTACTGATTCTATTCCCATGCCTGGTGTCACTACTGACTCTATAATCATGCCTGGCATCACTACTGACCCTATAACCACACCTGGCGACAGTACTTACTCTATAATCACTCCTGGTGTCACTACTGAACCTAAAACCACAGCTGGCATCACTACTGACCCTAGATCCACACCTGGCATCCCTACTGTCCCTATTAACATGCCTGGCATCACTACTGACCCTATAACCATGCCTGGCAACACTACTAACCCTATAAACACACCTGGTATCACTACTGACCCAATAACCACACCTGGTGTCACGACTGACTCTATAACCATGCCTGGCATCACTACTGATTCTATTACCATTCCTGGTATCACTACTGATTCTATTACCATGCCTGGCATCACTACTAACCCTATAAACACACCTGGCGTCACTACTGACCCTATAACCATGCCTGGCCTCACTACTGACCCTATAACCACACCTGGCATCACTACTGACCCTATAACCAGGCCTGGCCTCACTACTGACCCTATAACCAGGCCTGGCATCACTACTGACGCTATAACCACGCCTGTTGTCACTACTGATTCTATAACCACACCTGGCGTCACTACTGACCCTATAACCATGCCTGGCATCATTACTGACCCTATAACCACGCCTGGCGTTACTACTGACCCTATAACCATGCCTGGCCTCACTACTGACCCTATAACCACACCTGGCATCACTACTGACCCTAAAACCATGCCTAGCATCACTACTGACCCTATAACCATGCCTGGCCTCACTACTGACACTATAACCACACCTGGCATCACTACTGATTCTATAACAATGCCTGGCATCAGTACTGACCCTATAACCACGCCTAGTGTCACTACTGATTCTATTCCCATGCCTGGTGTCACTACTGACTCTATAATCATGCCTGGCATCACTACTGACCCTATAACCACACCTGGCGACAGTACTTACTCTATAATCACTCCTGGTGTCACTACTGAACCTAAAACCACAGCTGGCATCACTACTGACCCTAGATCCACACCTGGCATCCCTACTGTCCCTATTAACATGCCTGGCATCACTATTGACCCTATAATCATGTCTGGTGTCGCTACTGATTCTATAAACACACCTGGCATCACTACTGACCCTATAACCACGCCTGGCATCACTACTGACCTTATAAACACGCCTGGTGTCACTACTGATTCTATAACCATTCCTGGTGTCACTACTGAACCTAAAACCACACCTGGCATCACTACTGACCCTAGATCCACACCTGGCATCCCTACTGTCCCTATTAACATGCCTGGCATCACTACTGACCCTATAACCATGCCTGGCAACACTACTAACCCTATAAACACACCTGGCATCACTACTGACCCAATAACCACACCTGGTGTCACGACTGACTCTATAACCATGCCTGGCATCACTACTGATTCTATTACCATTCCTGGTATCACTACTGATTCTATTACCATGCCTGGCATCACTACTAACCCTATAAACACACCTGGCGTCACTACTGACCCTATAACCATGCCTGGCCTCACTACTGACCCTATAACCACACCTGGCCTCACTACTGACCCTATAACCAGGCCTGGCATCACTACTGACCCTATAACCATGCCTGGCCTCACTACTGATTCTATTACTACGCCTGGCATCACTACTGATTCTATAACCACGCCTGGCATCACTACTGACCTATAACCACGCCTGGCATCACTACTGATTCTATTACTACGCCTGGCATCACTACTGCTTCTATAACCACGCCTGGTGTCACTCCTGATTCTATTACCATGCCTGGTAACACTACTGATTGTATAATCATGCCTGGCATCACTACTGACTCTAAACCTATGCCTGGCATCACCACTGACCCTGTAACCACACCTGGCATTACTAATGACCCTATAACCGCACCTGGCGTTACTACTGACCCTATAACCATGCCTGGCCTCACTACTGACCCTATAACCAGGCCTGGCCTCACTACTGACCCTATGATCACACCTGGCATCACTACTGACCCTATAACCATGACTGGTGTCATTACTGACCCTATCACCACATCTGGCGTCACTACTGACCCTATAACCACGCCTGGTGTCACCACTGATTCTATTACCACGCCTGGCGTCACTACTGATTCTATAACCACACCTGGCATCACTACTGATTCTATAACCATGCCTGGCTTCACTACTGACCCTATAACCACACCTGGTGTCACTACTGATTCTATTACCAAGCCTGGTATCACTACTGATTGTATAACCATGCCTGGCGTCACTACTGATTCTATAACCACACCTGGCGTCACTACTGATTCTATAACCATGCCTGGCATCACTACTGACCCTATAACCACACCTGGCGTCACTACTGACCCTATAACCACACCTGGCGTCACTAGTGATTGTATAACCATGCCTGGCATCACCACTGACCCTATAACCACGCCTGGTGTCACTACTGATTCTATTACCACGCCTGGTATCACTACTGATTGTATAACCATGCCTGGCATCACTACTGACCCTATAACCACACCTGGCATCAGCACTGACCCTATAACCACGCCTGGCATCACGACTGACCCTATAACCACACCGGGTGTCACTACTGATTCTATAACCACACCTGGCGTCACTACTGACCCTATAACCATGCCTGGCATCACTACTGACCCTATAACCACGCCTGGCATCACTACTGACCCTATAACCACACCTGGTGTCACTACCGACCCTACAACCACACCTGGCATCACTACTGACCCTATAACCACACCTGGCATCACTACTGATTCTATAACAATGCCTGGCATCAGTACTGACCCTATAACAACGCCTAGTGTCACTACTGATTCTATTCCCACGCCTGGTGTCACTACTGACTCTATAATCATGCCTGGCATCACTACTGCTTCTATAACCATGCCTGGCATCACTACTGACCCTATAACCACACCTGGCGTCAGTACTGACTCTATAATCACTCCTGGCGTCACTACTGAACCTAAAACCACAGCTGGCATCCCTACTGTCCCTATTAACATGCCTGGCATCACTACTGACCCTATAATCATGTCTGGTGTCGCTACTGATTCTATAAACACACCTGGCATCACTACTGACCCTATAACCACACCTGGCATCACTACTGACCCTATAAACACGCCTGGTGTCACTACTGATTCTATAACCATTCCTGGTGTCACTACTGAACCTAAAACCACACCTGGCATCACTACTGACCCTAGATCCACACCTGGCATCCCTACTGTCCCTATTAACATGCCTGGCATCACTACTGACCCTATAACCACGCCTGGCATCACTACTAACCCTATAAACACACCTGGCATCACTACTGACCCTATAACCAAGCCTGGCATCACCACTGACCCTCTCACCATTCCTGGCATCAGCACTGACCCTATAACCACACCTGGCATCACTACTGATTCTATTACCACACCTGGTGTCACTACTGATTGTATAACCATGCCTAGTGTCACTACTGACCCTATAACCATGCCGGGCGTCACTACTGACCCTATAACCACCCCTGGTGTCACTACCGACCCTATAACCACACCTGGCGTCACTATTGACCCTATAACCACACCTGGCATCACTATTGAGCCTATAACCATGCCTAGCATCACTACTGACCCTATAACCATGCCTGGCCTCACTACTGACCCTATAACCACGCCTGGTGTCACTACTGACTCTATAACCACACCTGGCATCACTACTGATTCTATAACAATGCCTGGCATCAGTACTGACCCTATAACCACGCCTAGTGTCACTACTGATTCTATTCCCACGCCTGGTGTCACTACTGACTCTATAATCATGCCTGGCATCACTACTGCTCCTATAACCATGCCTGGCATCACTACTGACCCTATAACCACACCTGGCATCAGTACTGACTCTATAATCACTCCTGGTGTCACTACTGAACCTAAAACCACAGCTGGCATCACTACTGACCCTAGATCCACACCTGGCATCCCTACTGACCCTATAACCACGCCTGGCCTCACTACTGACCCTATAACCAGGCCTGGCCTCACTACTGACCCTGTAACCACACCTGGCATTACTACTGATTCTATTACCATGCCTGGCATCACTACTAACCCTATAAACACACCTGGCGTCACTACTGACCCTATAACCATGCCTGGCATCACCACTGACCCTATAACCATGCCTGGCATCAGCACTGACCCTATAACCACACCTGGCATCACTACTGATTCTATTACCACCCCTGGTGTCACTACTGATTGTATAACCATGCCTGGTGTCACTACTGACCCTATAACCATGCCGGGCGTCACTACTGACCCTATAACCACCCCTGGTGTCACTACCGACTCTATAACCACACCTGGCATCACTATTGACCCTATAACCACACCTGGCATCACTATTGACCCTATAACCATGCCCAGCATCACTACTGACCCTATAACCATGCCGGGCCTCACTACTGACACTATAACCACACCTGGCATCACTACTGATTCTATAACAATGCCTGGCATCAGTACTGACCCTATAACCACGCCTAGTGTCACTACTGATTCTATTCCCACGCCTGGTGTCACTACTGACTCTATAATCATGCCTGGCATCACTACTGCTTCTATAACCATACCTGGCATCACTACTGACCCTATAACCACACCTGGCGTCAGTACTGACTCTATAATCACTCCTGGCGTCACTACTGAACCTAAAACCACAGCTGGCATCACTACTGACCCTATAACCACACCTGGCATCACTACTGACCCTATAAACACGCCTGGTGTCACTACTGATTCTATAACCATTCCTGGTGTCACTACTGAACCTAAAACCACACCTGGCATCACTACTGACCCTAGATCCACACCTGGCATCCCTACTGTCCCTATTAACATGCCTGGCATCACTACTGACCCTATAACCACGCCTGGCATCACTACTGACCCTATAACCACGCCTGGCATCACTACTAACCCTATAAACACACCTGGCATCACTACTGACCCAATAACCACACCTGGTGTCACGACTGACTTTATAACCATGCCTGGCGTCACTACTGATTCTATAACCATTCCTGGTATCACTACTGATTCTATTACCATGCCTGGCATCACTACTAACCCTATAAACACACCTGGCGTCACTACCGACCCTATAACCACGCCTGGCATCACTACTGACCCAATAACCACACCTGGTGTCACGACTGACTCTATAACCATGCCTGGCGTCACTACTGATTCTATAACCATTCCTGGTATCACTACTGATTCTATTACCATGCCTGGCATCACTACTAACCCTATAAACACACCTGGCGTCACTACTGACCCTATAACCACGCCTGGCATCACTACTAACCCTATAAACACACCTGGCATCACTACTAACCCTATAAACACACCTGGCGTCACTACTGACCCTATAACCATGCCTGGCCTCACTACTGACCCTATAACCAGGCCTGGCCTCACTACTGACCCTATAACCAGGCCTGGCATCACTACTGACCCTATAACCATGCCTGGCATCACTACTGACCCTATAACCACGCCTGGTGTCACTACTGATTCTACTACCATGCCTGGCATCACTACTGATTCTATAACCACGCCTGGCATCACTACTGACCCTATAACCATGCCTGGCGTCCATACTGACCCTATAACCACGCCTGGCATCACTACTGACCCTATAACCACGCCTGGTGTCACTACTGATTCTATTGCTACCTCTGGCCTCACTACTGACCCTATAACCACGCCTGGCGTCCCTACTGACCCTATAACCACGCCTGGTGTCACTACTGATTCTATTACTACGCCTGGCATCACTACTGATTGTATAACCACGCCTGGCATCACTACTGACCCTATAACCATGACTGGTGTCACTAATGACCCTATAACCATATCTGGCATCACTACTGACCCTATAACCATGCCTGGTGTCACCACTGATTCTATTACCACGCCTGGCGTCACTACTGATTCTATAACCACACCTGGCATCACTACTGATTCTATAACCATGCCTGGCTTCACTACTGACCCTATAACCACATCTGGCGTCACTACTGATTGTATAACCATGCCTGGCATCACTACTGACCCTACACCCATGCCTGGTATCACTACTGACCTTATAACCACACCTGGCATCACTACTGATTCTATTACCACACCTGGTGTCACTACTGACCCTATAACCGTGCCTGGCATCACGACTGACCCTATAACCACACCTGGTGTCACTACTGATTCTATAACCACACCTGGCGTCACTACTTACCCTATAACCATGCCTGGCATCACTACTGACCCTATAACCACGCCTGGCCTCACTATTGACCCTATAACCACGCCTGGCATCACTACTGACCCTATAACCACCCCTGGTGTCACTACCGACCCTATAACCACACCTAGCATCACTACTGACCCTATAACCACACCTGGCGTCACTATTGACCCTATAACCATGCCTGGCATCACTACTGACCCTATAACCACGCCTGGCCTCACTACTGACTCTATAACCACACCTGGCGTCACTACTGACTCTATAACCACACCTGGCGTCACTACTGATTCTATAACAATACCTGGCATCAGTACTGACCCTATAACCACGTCTAGTGTCACTACTGATTCTATTCCCATGCCTGGTGTCACTACTGACTCTATAATCATGCCTGGCATCACTACTGCTTCTATAACCATGCCTGGCATCACTACTGACCCTATAACCACACCTGGCATCACTACTGACTCTATAATCACTCCTGGCGTCACTACTGACCCTAGATCCACACCTGGCATCCCTACTGTCCCTATTAACACGCCTGGCATCACTACTGACCCTATAATCATGTCTGGTGTCACTACTGACCCTATAACCACGCTTGGCATCACTACTAACCCTATAAACACAACTGGCATCACTACTGACCCTATAACCACACCTGGTGTCACGACTAACTCTATAACCATGCCTGGCGTCACTACTGATTCTATAACCATTCCTGGTGTCACTACTGATTCTATTACCATGCCTGGCATCACTACTAACCCTATAAATACACCTGGCGTCACTACTGACCCTATAACCATGCCTGGCCTCACTACTGACCCTATAACCAGGCCTGGCCTCACTACTGACCCTATAACCACACCTGGCATCACTACTGACCCTATAACCACACCTGGCTTCACTACTGACCCTATAACCATGCCTGGCGTCACTACTAACCGTATAAACACACCTGGCATCACTATTGATTCTATAACCATGCCTGGCGTCAGTACTGACTCTATCACCATTCCTGGTGTCACTACTGATTCTATAACATGCCTGGTGTCACACGGTCAGTAGTGATGCCAGGTGTGTTTATAGAATCAGTAGTGACACCAGACATGATTATAGGGTCAGTAGTGATGCCAGGCATGTTAATAGGGACAGTAGGGATGCCAGGCGTGGTTATAGGGTCAGTAGTGATGCCTGGCGTGTTTATAGAATCAGTAGTGATACCAGGCCTGGTTATAGAATCAGTAGTGACACCAGGCATGATTATAGGGTCAGTAGTGATGCCAGCCGTGTTAATAGGGACAGTAGGGATGCCAGGTGTGGATCTAGGGTCAGTAGTGATGCCAGGTTTGGTTTTAGGTTCAGTAGTGACACCAGGAGGCGTCACTACTGACCCTATAACCACTCTGTCATTTCTGTTGGTGATGTCACTCCTGACTGTGTAATCGCACCCACTCAAGCAAATGTCTCCGCCCCTACCTCAAGCTCCAGCCCCACTCTAGGTCCTAGCTCCCACGCCTGCCGGGTCTTCACCATTCCCCCAGACCTCCCTCTCACTGAGGATGAATGTTTAGTCCTCAGTAAGGGCCTCACCTTTATCCCTCTACGGTCCCAGATTAATGAATTCGACACACACTGCAACCTTGAATATTTCTTCCGCCGCCTCTGCCCCAGTGCCTACTTTTTCAATCAAGATACCTGCCCACCCACTGAAGACCCCTTCTCCTGCTGCTAACACACCCCATCCACCAAGACACCCAATGCCGGCCTATTACCCGCCCTTGATCTCTTCATTTCAAACTGCCGCCGTGACATCGGCCTTCTCAACCTGTCCACCCGCCTCACCCACTCCAACCTCCCGCCGTCACAACACACAGCCCTCCACTCTCTCCACTTCAACCCCAACCTCACTTCAAACCCGCAGACAAGGGGGTCACAGTAGTAGTGTGGCGCATCAACCTCTACACTGTTGAAGCCAGGTGCAAACTTGCAGACACCTCCTCCTATTGCTCCCTTGATCACGACCTCATCTCCCACCACCAAACTATCATCCCCCAGACAATCCACAACCTCACCACCTCTGGGGCCTCCCATCCACAGCTTCCAACCTCATTGTCCGTGAACCCAGCACTGTTCGCTTCTACCGCCTTCCTAAGATTCACAAACCTGATTGCCCCGGTCGACCCATTGTCTCAGCCTGTGCCTGTCCCATTGAACTCATCTCTTCCTACCTCATCATCATCCTGTCTCCCTTAGTCGAGGAACTCCCCACCTACATTCGTGACACCACCCATGCCCTTCATCTCCACCCATTCCCTTTGCCACCTCCAAGACTTTTGTTTCCCTGGCCCCCAACACCTCATCTTCACTATGGACATCCAGTCCCTGTACACATCGATCTGCCATGATGAAGGTCTCCAAGCCCTCAGTTTCTTCCTCTCACGCTGTCCCAACCAGTACTCTTCCTCCGAACCCTCATCTGCCTGGCTGAACTGGCCCTCACCCTCAACAACTTCTCCTTCCAATCCTCCCATTTCCTCCAAGCCAAAGGGGTGGCCATGGGCACCCACATGGGACCCAGCTATGCCTGCCTGTTTGTTGGATACATGGAACAGTCCATCTTCTGCATTTACACTGGCACCACCACCCACATTTTCCTCCGCTACATCGATGACTGTATTAGCGCCGCTTTATGCTCCCACAAGGAGGTTAAACAGTTCATCAATTTTACCAACACCTTTCACCCAGACCATCTTGGACATCTCCCTCCCCTTCCTGGACCTCTTCATCACCGTCTCTGGCGACCGACTAACCATAGACATCCACTACAAGCCCACCAACTCTCACAGCTACCTAGACTACATCTCCTCCCACCCTACCTCCTGTAAAAATGCCATCTCTTATTCCCAATTCCTCTGCCTCCACCACATCTGTTCTGAGGATGACCAATTCCACCTCAGAAAGGCCCACATGGCCTCCTTCTTCCACGATCGCAACTTCTCTTCCCACGTGGTTGACGATGCCCTCCAGCACATCTCCTCCATTTCATACACCACCGGCTTTGAACCCTACCCCTCACAATGTAACAAGGACAGAACCCCCCTGGTTGTCACCTTCCACCCCACCAACCTCTGCATACAATCGCATCATCCTCTGCCACTTTTGCCACCTCCAAACAGACCCCACCGCCAAAGATACATTTCCGTCCCTACCCCTATCAGTGTTCCAGAAAGACCATTCCCTCCCCGACTCTCTTGTCAGGTCCACACTCCCCACCAGCCCACAGCCCACACCCCACTCCTGGCACCTTTCCCTGCCACCGCAGGGAGTACAAAACCTGCACTCACACCACTCCCCTAACCTCTGTCCAAGGCCCCAAGGGATCCTTCCACATCTGTCAAAAATTTACCTGTACCTCTAACAATGTCATCTACTGCACCCATTGCACCCAGTGTGGTCTCCTCTAGCACATGCAGGTCCTGGCCCTCCTCCACCGCCAAACCGTTATACCCGATGCCTGGAAGAAGAACGCCTCATATTCTGCCTTAGGACCCTGCAACCACATGGGATAATGTCATTTCCCCTCCTGCCCACATTATCCCAGTCCCAAGCCCCAACTCGGCATCACCGTCCGGACCTGTCCATCACTCCCCCTTCTGATCTATTACCTTCTCCCTCACATTCATCCATCTATCGTTTTCTCAGCTACCTTCCCCCCAACCTCACCCCCTTCCATTTATCTCTCGCCGACCCACAATCCTCATTCCTGATGAAGGGCATATGCCCAAAACGTCGATTCTCCTACTCCTCGGATGCTGCCTGACCTGCTGTGGTTTTCTAGCAACACACTCTTGACTCTGATCTCCAGCATCTGCAGTCCTCACTTTCTCCTCATTATTCATCACCAAATTCAAAATTGTCTGCTTTCTAGTGGGCTGTCCCACAAGCTGCTCCAAAAAAAACATTTTGTAGACATTCCACAAATTCATTTTCTTTAGATCCACTACCAACCTGATTTTCCCAGTCCATCTGCACATCAAAGTCCTCCATGATTATTGTAATAGGGCCTTTCTTACATGCCTTTTCTACCTCCTGATTTATTTCTTTCCCCACATTCTGACTACTGCTAGGAGGTCTGTACACAACTCCCATTAGGGTATTTTCTCCTCTACCCTCACAGATTCTCTGCCTTCTAATTCTACATCATTTCTTGCTATTGATTTAATTTCATTTCTTACTAACAAGGCAACCCACCCTCCCTAGTTAGCTGCCTTTCCTTTTCCTGTGATATTCTTTGATATTTAGTTCCAAGCCCTGATCTTCTTGCAGCCACGTCTCTGTGATACCCACAATATCGTACTACCAATTTCGATCTGCACTACAAGATCATTTACATTGTTCTGTATACCGTGTGCATTGAAGTACAACAGCCTCTGTCCTGCATTGTCTGCCTCCCTTCTCATAGTTGCCTGTACTTGAAGTTAGATTCTTGACCATTTCCATTCTCTCTGGCCTATTACTTATTGTGGAAACTTTAGCCTCTGCTGACTCCTCCTCTTCATGCCCTTTCTCTCTTCCAGACTCCCGCACTTTAGTTTAAAGCTCTATTGATAACCCTAGTTATGCGGTTTGCAAGGACTCTGCATGATTCAGATGGAGCCCATCCCATTGTAACAACTACCTCTTTCCCCAGTACTGATGTCAATGTTCTATGAATTTGAACGTGTTGCTTCCACACCAATCTTTGAGCCATGCATTTACCTCTCTAGTCATGTTGACCCTGTGCCAATTACATTTTGGATTCCTCTATCTACCTCACTCATAGTCCCACCCTCTTATTCCTGATCATTTGACTGACTTCTTAGTTGATCTAAGAGGTATGACCATCTCCTGAAACACAGCATCCAGGTTACTGTCCCCTTCCCTGACTTGTCACAGCATTCGAAATTCAGACCCCAGCTCATCAACTGAGCTGGAGTTCCTGAAGCAACTAATGCTTGGGACAGATGTGGTTACTACGAACAACAATGGGGTCCACCAGCTCTCACATCACACAGTTACAACACAACGCTTGGCCTGGCATCTCTATTTTAATTTGTTAGTTCTTAATTTAAATCTTAAAAATTTCATGCCGTTCTTTTAATTTGTAGCCTATAAATATGTCCACTACTTACCTTCAATCTGAAAGTAACCTATAATAGTTTGCCAAATTAGTAGTTGTTGCCAACCAACAATGAACTTACAGTTTACCTGTGATATCACTGTTGTGTTGGGCCCCTGATCCTAAGCTTCAGTTATCCTGCTGAAAAACCTTACAAACTGTGAGCCAAAAAAAACATGCAAGAAACATCTCTTTCTTTCTGCACCGAATTCCCACGTTGTCACCAAATTCGCCCAACTGTATACTGACTTGGTAAAAACAATGACTGCAGATGCTGAAAATCAAATACTGGATTAGTGGTGCTGGAAGAGCACAGCAGTTCAGGCAGCATCCAACGAGCAGCGTTGGGCTATGACTTGGGCTATGTCTCGTTCTACATGAGACCTCTTCTTCTGAACCATGCAAAGCTTACTGCTCCAATGCCTGTGAATGAAGATAGACATTTTTGAACATGGAGTAAGAAAGCTTTGTTGTGTCTATTTACTTTGTTTCACAGGTTGTTACAACCAAGGCCAGCAGAGCACATTGTCCTTCTCGTCCCACATAAAGTAGAAATACTTTTTCCAGTTACCAAGATGACTAACAAAACACCTTGTCCATTTCAGGCTTTAAACTAAAAGTCTATCTGTTAGGTTTCTTAGCCAATACAATTATCAAGCAAAATTATTTAATAAAGATACCATAAGTGGTTAACACACAGTTAGTAATATAGAAGAATAAATACTTACCCTTATTTCTATCCACAAAACACACACACACAGACACTCTGTCTCCCTCTCTCTCTTCAGGAAAGAAAGAGGAAAAAAGAGATTTTTGGCCAATGCATTATGCTTGAAGGCAAATGGATAAAGCGTAAAATGTTTTGGAATCTGTTGCTCTGATGTTCCAGCGGGTGTGGTCACTTCACAAATCCCACATCGTTTCTGAAGTCTTGGAGAGACGGTTTGCTCAGGACATACAAGGTTGAGATGTCCCTTCAAACATTCTTTTAAAAAGAACAAATTGGTTTCATCCCTAAACTGAGGTAAAGAGTTTCCTTTCCAGAAATGGGAGAGGTCATCTGGGCAGATGATTCAAAGCGAACTGTCCTCTGACTCCACTTGTGTTTAGTTGACTTTCCTCCATCCGAACCAAATAAAACCAATCCAAACCAGTCACCCTTCGAAACAGCTTCAGCAGGGTCCACAAAAAAATTAGCAGTTATCATGGGATTACTAGGAAGCTAAAACAAAATCTCCCAGGTCCAAAGCGAACTTACAATGACCTCTTTAAAACAATCCACTCTGAGTACATCCTTAGATCTTGAAATAAATTCCTTTTTCACAATCCCTTAAAACTTAAGTCCTTCAAGCAACGTTGAATGTAAAATACCCTTTTAACATCTCCACCCTTAGAAAAATGAACTATCATTTTAATTGCATTTCATTGTGAAGTGTAGACAAATCAAAAACATTTCCAAAAATTAAGACACATTCAAACATTCACTTTTGTTTAAAATAAAAACAGTGCTGGAGAAACTCATCAGGTCTTTCAGCATCTGTAGGGAGAGAAACAGCGTAAACATTTCAAGTTCAATATAAATTTCCTTCAGAACTGAAAGAAGCTTGAAAAATGGGTTTATATGCTGTTGACAGAGGGGAAGAGGAACAACTGGAACAGATTGTAAGGGTGCCGAGAACAAAAGACAAAAGCAGCAATAATAGTGATAAAGGAGTGATAGTGATGTTAAAGTGATGTAAAAAAAGTTGTGCAAAAGAGAAAATGTGTCTGCTCTGTTGACAGCAAAGTTAACAGAGTCTCTAAATAGGAATGAAACTGGTCAGACTACATGGCATCCCTACAAAACCTGCCTTAGCAACATCTGGGGGCTAATGCCAAATATGGGAGAGCTGTCTCACCAACTAGTCAAACAACAGCCTGACATAGTCAGATTCTCAGAATCATTCTTACAGAAAATATCCCAAAATACCATCACCATCCCTGGATTTTCCCTGTCACACCACAAGGACAAGGTCTGAGCATGGATAGAAAATTGTCTAATGAGTAGAAGGCAGAGAGTGAGGATAAGGGGGGACACATTCAGAATGGTAACCGAGTGCCTCCAGAATCATTGCTGGGCTAAAATCATTTACAATAAATAAATGGCTTGGGTGAGGAAAGTGAATGACTATAGCCAAGTTTGTGGATGACTCAAAAATCATTGGGTAGGGAAGTGGTGAGAATGATACAAAAGAGAGTGTGGAGAGAGATATAAATAGGTTAAGCAAGTGCGGAAAACAAGGGGCAGAATGAATATAACGTGGGAAAATGTGAAGTTATGCATTTTGGCAGGAAGAATAAAGGAGCTCAATATTATTTAAATGGAAAGATATTGCAGAACACTGCAGCACAGAGATTTGGGGATGCAGGAAGCACAAAATGCTGGCATTAAAGTTCAATGGATGATAAGGAAGGCAAATGGAATGTTGATCTTTATTTCAAAGGAATCGATTTTAATGTAGAAAAGTTTTACTAAAACTATTCAAGGGACCGTCACACCACAGCAGCAATATCACGACCAGTTTAGATCCCATTATCTAAGGAAAAATATGCAGGCATTGGAGTCAGTTCAGAAAAGATTCATTAGCCTAATGTCAGGTATGGAGGGACTGTCTTATGAGGAGAGACTGAGTTATAGAGGTGTACAGCACGGAAACAGATCTTTCGGTCCAACTCGTCCATGCTGACCAGATATCCCAATCCAATCTAGTCCCACTTGCCAGCAACTGGCCCATATCCCTCTAAACCCTTCCTATTCACATACCCATCTAGATGCCTTTTAAATATTGTAATTGTACCAGCCTCCACCTCTTCCTCTGGCAGCTCATTCCATACACGTACCACCCACTGCATGAAAATGTTGCTCCTTAAGTCTCTTATATATCTTTCCCCTCTCATCCTAAACCTATGCCTTCTAGTTCTCCGGTTGTGCCTGTACTCATTTGAATATACAAAAAAGAGGAGGTCTTATTAAATGTTAACATTCTTCGGGAGCTTGACAGGGTAGATGTGGAAAGGTTGTTTCCCCTTGGTGGAGAGTCTTGGACCAGAGGGCGTAGTTTCAGCTAGAGATGTGGAAGAATTTCTTCTGAGGTAGTAAATCTGTGGAATTTTTTTACCACACAGTGCTGTTGAGGATGGGTTGTTCAGTGTATTCAAGGTTAAGATAGACAGATTTTTAATTAGTCAAGGATTCAAAGGTTAGCAGGAAAGGCAGAAAAGTGTAATTGAAGATTCTTAGATCAGCCATGATCTCATTGAATGTTGGACCTAACACAAAGGGAGTATGTCTGCTGATGGGGCTTGAAGTTTTAAGGACAGACCAGCAGATCTGGTAGCACAGTAGCATACAGTTGGGAGGAACTCACCCTGGGAATCTTCAAGATAAATTCACGTCACTATGAAATCTCATTGCATCAGATTAAATATGGAAAAGGAAATCTGCTGATTACCACTTACCACCCTTGCTTGGCTGATGAATCAGCATGCCTCCATGTTGAACAACATCAACAGAAAGCACTGAGCATCACAAGAGTGCAGAAGTTTTTCTGGGTGGGGGATTTCAATGTCCACCATGAAGTCTGGCTTCGCAGCAGCACCACTGATTGAACTGGTTGGGTACTAATCGGCAAAGCTGTTAGACTGGGCCAGGGCAGGTGGGGAGGGAACCAACAAAAAGAAAATCATATTTAACCTCATCCTCACCAATTTGCTGCTGCAGTTACATCTCTCCATGACAGTATTGCTCAGACTGACCCCCCTCATGCACAGTCATTGTGGAGGTAAAGTCCTACATTCACAATTGAGAGTATCTTACATGGTGTTATGTGGCACTATCACCATGCTAAATACGACAGTCTTTGAACAGATCTAGCAACTGAAGACTGGGCATCCATGAGGATCTGGGGGGACACAACAACAGCAGAATTGTGCTAAAGCACAACCAGAAACAGTATGGCATGAATTAATGCACTCTGGGAAGAGGGCCTACAGTCAGCATAACGGTGAAACAGCCCAGGAAGACCGTCCTGCGGTCAGCATCATGGTGAGACAGCCCGGGAAGACCGTCCTGTGGTCAGCATCAAAGTGAAACACCCTGGGAAGACCGTCCTGTGGTCAGCATCACGGTGAGACAGCCCGGGAAGACCGTCCTGCGGTCAGCATCACGGTGAGACAGCCCGGGAAGACCGTCCTGTGGTCAGCATCACGGTGAGACAGCCCGGGAAGACCGTCCTGTGGTCAGCATCATGGTGAGACACCCCAGGAAGACCGTCCTGTGGTCAGCATCACGGTAAACATCCTGGGAAGACCGTCCTGTGGTCAGCATCATGGTGAAACAGCCTGGGAAGACCGTCCTGCGGTCAACATCACAGTAAAACACCCCAGGAAGACCGTCCTGCGGTCAGCATCACGGTGAGACAGCCCGGGAAGACCATCCTGTGGTCAGCATCACGGTGAGACAGCCCGGGAAGACCGTCCTGTGGTCAGCATCACAGTGAAACAGCCTGGGAAGACCGTCCTGTGGTCAGCATCACGGTGAAACACCCTGGGAAGACCGTCCTGTGGTCAGCATCACGGTGAGACAGGCCAGGAAGACCGTCCTGCGATCAGCATCACGGTGAAACACCCTGGGAAGACCGTCCTGTGGTCAGCATCACGGTGAAACAGCCTGGGAAGACCGTCCTGTGGTCAGCGTCACGGTGAAACACCCTGGGAAGACCGTCCTGCGGTCAGCGTCACGGTGAAACACCCTGGGAAGACCGTCCTGTGGTCAGCATCACGGTGAAACACCCTGGGAAGACAGTCCTGTGGTCAGCATCACAGTGAAACAGCCTGGGAAGACCGTCCTCTGGTCAGCATCACGGTGAGACAGGCCAGGAAGACCGTCCTGCGGTCATTATCACAGTGAAACACCCTGGGAAGACAGTCCTGCGGTCAGCGTCACGGTGAAACAGCCTGGGAAGACTGTCCTGTGGTCAGCGTCACGGTGAAACACCCTGGGAAGACAGTCCTGCGGTCAGCGTCACGGTGAGACAGCCTGGGAAGACTGTCCTGTGGTCAGCGTCACGGTGAAACAGCCTGGGAAGATAGTCCTGCGGTCAGCATCACAGTGAAACACCCTGGGAAGACAGTCCTGCGGTCAGCGTCACGGTGAAACACCCTGGGAAGACAGTCCTGCGGTCAGCATCACAGTGAAACAGCCTGGGAAGACCGTCCTGTGGTCAGCGTCACGGTGAAACACCCTGGGAAGACCGTCCTGCGGTCAGCGTCACGGTGAAACACCCTGGGAAGACAGTCCTGCGGTCAGCAGCACAGTGAAACAGCCTGGGAAGACCGTCCTGTGGTCAGCATCACAGTGAAACAGCCTGGGAAGACCGTCCTGTGGTCAGCGTCACGGTGAAACAGCCTGGGAAGACAGTCCTGTGGTCAGCATCACGGTGAGACAGGCCAGGAAGACCGTCCTGCGGTCAGCATCACAGTGAAACACCCTGGGAAGACTGTCCTGTGGTCAGCGTCACGGTGAAACAGCCTGGGAAGACCATCCTGTGGTCAGCATCACAGTGAAACAGCCTGGGAAGACCGTCCTGTGGTTAGCATCACAGTGAAACAGCCTGGGAAGACCGTCCTGTGGTCAGCGTCACAGTGAAACAGCCTGGGAAGACTGTCCTGTGGTCAGCATCACAGTGAAACACCCTGGGAAGACAGTCCTGTGGTCAGCGTCCCAATGAAGCAGACAGGGGAGAGCGTCCTGTGGTCAACATCATGGTGAGGCAGGCCAGGAAGACCGTCCTGTGGTCAGTGTTGTGGTAAAGCAAACTAGGAAGACAATTCTAGGGTCAGCGTTTTGGTAAAGCAGACGAGGAAGACCATCCTATGGTCAGCATTGTGGCAAGGCAGACCAGTCTTCCCCCCAGCAGGAAGACTGTCCTGTGGTCAGCATCACAGTGAGGCAGACCAGGAAGACCATCCTGCGGTCAGCGCTGCAGTGAGGCAGACCAGGAAAACCCTCCTGCGGTTAGTGCCGCAATGAGGCAGATCAGGAAGACCGTCCTGTGGTTAGCACTGCAGTGAGGCAGACCAGGAAGACTGTCCTGTGGTTAGTGCTGCAATGAGGCAGATCAGGAAGACCGTCCTGTGGTTAGCGCTGCAGTGAGGCAGACCAGGAAGACTGTCCTGTGGTTAGTGCTGCAATGAGGCAGATCAGGAAGACCGTCCTGCGGTTAGCGCTGCAGTGAGGCAGACCAGGAAGACCGTCCTGCAGTCAGCACTGCAGTGAGGCAGACCAGGAAGACCATCCTGCGGTCAGCACTGCAGTGAGGCAGACCAGGAAGACCACCCTGCAGTCAGCGCCGCAATGAGGCAGACCAGGAAGACTGTCCTGTGGTCAGCATTGCAGTGAGGCAGACCAGGAAGACTGTCCTGTGGTGAACATTGCAGTGAGGCAGACCAGGAAGACCGTCCTGTGGTTAGCGCCGCAGTGAGGCAGATCAGGAAGACTATTCTGTGGTTAGCATCGCAGTAAGGCAGACCAGGAACACCACCCTGCGGTCAATATCGCAATGAGGCAGACCAGGAAGACCGTCTTGTGGTTAGCGCCGCAGTGAGGCAGACCAGGAAGACTGCACAGCGGTTAGCGCCGCAGTGAGGCAGACCGGGAAGACTGTCCTGTGGTCAGCATCGCAGTGAGACAGACCAGGAAAATCCTCCTGCAGTTAGTGCCGCAGTGAGGCAGACCAGGAAGACCACCCTGCAGTTAGCGTCGCAATGAGCCAGACCAGGAAGACCGTCCTGCGGTTAGCGCCGCAATGAGGCAGACCAGGAAGACCACCCTGCAGTCAGCATTGCAGTGAGACAGACCAGGAAGACCATCCTGCAGTTAGCGCCGCAGTGAGGCAGACCAGGAAGACCATCCTGCGGTTAGCGCCGCAGTGAGGCAGACCAGGAAGACCATCCTGCGGTTAGCGCCGCAGTGAGGCAGACCAGGAAGACCATCCTGCGGTTAGCTCCGCAGTGAGGCAGACCAGGAAGACCATCCTGCGGTTAGCTCCGCAGTGAGGCAGACCAGGAAGACCATCCTGCGGTTAGCTCCGCAGTGAGGCAGACCAGGAAGACCACCCTGCAGTTAGCATCACAGTGAGGCAGACCAGGAAGTCTGTCCTGGCAGCTCATTCAGTACATGCACCACCCTCTGCGTGAAATCGTTTCCCTTAGATCTCTCTTACATCTTTCCCCTCTCACCCTAAACCTCTAGTTCTGGACTCCCCCACCCCAGGGAAGAGACTTTGTCCATTTACCCTTTCCATGCCCCTCATTATTTTATAAACCTCTATCAGCCTCCTACACTCCAGGGAAAACAGCGCCAGCCTGTTCAGCCTCTCCCTGTAGCTCAAATCCTCCAACCCTGGCAACATCCTTGTAAATCTTTTCTGAACCCTTTCAAGTTTCACACCATCTTTCCAATTGGAAGGAGACCAGAATTGCACACAATATTCCTAACCAATGTCCTGTACAGCCACAACATGACCTCCCAACTCCTGTACTCAATACTCTGACCAATAAAAGAAAGCATACTAAACACCTTCTTCACTATCCTATCTACTTGCGAGTCTACTTTCAAGGAGCTATGAACCTGCACTCCAAGGTCTCTTTGTTCAGCAACACTCCCTAGGAACTTACCATTTAGTGTATAAGTCCTACCAAGATTTGCTTTCCCAAAATGGAGCACCTCGCATTTATCTGAATTAAACTCCATTTGCCACTTCTCAGCCCATTGGCCCATCTGATCAAGATCCTGTTGTAATCTGAGGTAACCCTCTTTGCTGTCCACTACACCTCCAATTTTGGTGTCATCTGCAAACTTGTTAACTATACCTCTTATGTTCACATCCAAATCATTTATATAAGTGATGAAATGTAGTGGAACTAGCACCGATCCTTGTGGCACTCCACTGGTTACATGCCTCCAGTTTGAAAATCAACCCTCCACCACCACCCTCTGTCTTCCAACTTTGAGCCAGTTCTGTATCCTAATGCCTAGTTCTCCCTGTATTCCATGGGATCTAATCTTGCTAACCAGTCTCCTACGGGGAACCTTGTCGAATGCCTTACTGAAGTCCATATAGATCATGTCCATCACTCTGCCCTCATCAATCCTCTTTGTTACTTCCTAAAAAAACTCAATCAAACTTGTGAGACATGATTTCCCACGCACAAAGCCATATTGACCATTCCTAATCAGTCCTTGTCTTTCCAAATATATGTACATCCTGCTCCCAGGATTCCCTCCAACAGTTTGTCCACCACCAGGTCAGGTTAACTGATTTATAGTTCCCTGGCTTGTCCTTACAATCCTTCTTAAACAGTGGCACCACGTTAGCCAACCTCCTGTCTTCTGGCACCTCACCAGTGACATTCGATGATACATATATCTCAGCAAGGGGCCCGGCAATCACTTCCTTAGCTTCCCATAGAGTTCTAGGGTACACCTGATCAGGTCTTGGGGATTTATCCATGTTTATGTGTTTCAAGACATCCAACACTTCCTCCTCTGTAATATGGACCTTTTTCGAGATGTCACCATCTATTTCCCTACATTCTATATCTTCCACGTCCTTTTCCACAGTGAACACTGATGCAAGATACTCATTTAGAATCTCCCCCATCTCCTGCAGCTCCACACAAAGGCTGCTTTGCTGATCTTTGAGGGGCCTATTCTTTACCTAGTTACCCTTTTGTCCTTAATGTATTTGTAAAAACCCTTTGGATTCTCCTTAATTCTATTTGCCAAAGCTATCTCATGTCCCCTTTCTGCCCTCCTGATTTCTCTCTTAAGTATACTCCTACTTCCTTTATACTCTTCTAAGGATTAATTTGATCTATCTTGTCTATACCTGACATATGCTTCCTTCTTTTTCTTTACCAAACCCTCAATTTCTTTAGTCATCCAGCATTCCCTCCACCTACCAGCCGTTTCTTTCATCCTAACAGGAATACACTGTCTCTGGACTCTCATTATCCCATTTCTTCCCATTTTCCAGCCGTCCCTCCAGTCTAAGAGGCAATTTTTTTCACGCAGTAGTTGTTGCGTGTATGGATTCAGTTGCAGAGGAAGTGGTGGAGACTGGAACAACTAGAACACTGAAAAAGCATCTGAATAGGTATATGAATAGGAAGGGTTTAGGGGCCAAATGCTGGTAGATGAGACTAGATTTAGGGTCAGCATGGATGAATGGATAGAAGGGTCTGTTTCTATGCTGTGCATCTCTGAGGTAAGGCAGTAAGCGTAAGTTGCAAGTAAGGCAGATGAGTTGAAGAAAGTTAAAAATCACACAACATCAGGTTATAGTTGAACAGGTTTATGTGGAAGCACTAGCTTTCAGAGTGCTGCTTCTTCATCAGGTGGAGGTGGAGCAGACTCATAAGACACAGACTTTATAGCAACAGGATTGCAGTGTTATGGAAGGTAATATAAAATAAATTTATCTTAAGTCTTTCATCTTTTAGAATGATCATTGTTAGTTTTTGTTCCTTCATATATAAACCAGAGCTTTTTTAAAGTTACATTCTCAAGATAGCTTTTAACAACAGGTGTCATCTTGCTCAGATAATGCACTGAAGGTGTGAAGTTAAAGTCAGGTCAGTTAATGTTAGGTCAGACTGATTCTATTTCTAAAGTGGGATTTACAGAATCTTATATGGATTTATGCAGTTCTTGAGCAAAATAAAATGCAATTCTGCAAGGACAAATTTACCCCACAAACATGTGTGTCTGTGTGTGGGGAGACCGAGTGAGTGTGTGCACTGGGGTGTGAGTGTGTGTGTCTGTGCGTGAGTGTAATGGGGTATAGCTCTGTGAGAGGGCACGTGTGTGGGTGAGGTTGTGTGTGGATGAGATTGTGAGGTGTGTATGCATGAGCATATGAAAGAGAGCTTGTGTATGAGAGAGGTCTGTGTGAGTGTGCAGATCTACTCTCAAAAGCTATTTTGAAAATGTAACTTTGGAAAAATTTTGGGATTTACATATGAAGGAACTGAAACTAACATGATCATTCCAATAGACGAAAGACACAAGCTAAATTTGTTTAATATTACATTCCATGACACTGCAATCCTGTTGCTTTAAGGTCTGTGTCTTATGATTCTGCTCCACAACCACCTGATGAATAAGCAGTGCTTCGAAAGCTACTGCTTGCAAATAAACCTGTTTTTGTGTGATTTTTAACTTTGTCCAACACTGGCACCTGCAAATCAGAGTTGAAGAAAGGTAGGACTGGCAACTCAGTATTCGGGGGTTTGGAATCTTCAGGTGATGAGGGGTTGAGGGAAGTGTTCATAAAAGAAATGTTGTTACAAATCTATCAAGGAGTCCTTGGAGTGCAGGTTCATAGCTCCTTGAAAGTGGAGTCGCAGGTAGATAGGATAGTGAGGAAGGCGTTTGGTATGCTTTCCTTTATTGGTCAGAGTATTGAGTACAGGAGTTGGGAGGTCATATTGCGGCTGTACAGAACATTGGTTAGGCCACTGTTGGAATACTGCGTGCAATTCTGGTCTCCTTCCTATCGGAAAGATGTTGTGAAACTTGAAAGGGTTCATAAAAGATTTACAAGGATGTTGCCAGAGTTGGAGGATCTGAGCTATAGGGAGAGGCTGAACAGGCTGGGGCTGTTTTCCCTGGAGCGTCGGAGGCTGAGGGGAGACCTTATAGAGGTTTACAAAATTATGAGGGATATCGATAGGATAAATAGGCAAAGTAATTTCCCTGGGGTTGGGGAGTCCAGAACCAGAGGGCATAGGTTTAGGGTGAGAGGGGAAAGATATAAAAGAGACCTAAGGGGCAACTTTTTCACGCAGAGGGTGGTACGTTTATGGAATGAGCTGCCAGAGATGTGGTGGAGGCTGGCACAATTGCAACATTTAAGAGGCATTTGGATGGGTATATGAATAGGAAGGGTTTGGAGGGATATGGGCCGGGTGCTGGCAGGTGGGACTAGATTGGGTAGGGATATCTGGTCGGCATGGACAGGTTGGACCAAAGGGTCTGTTTCCATGCTATACATCTCTATGACTCTAAGGAATCAATTATTGCGCATTAAGAAGAGATACTATCTTCAAAGGTTCCTCAAATTAAGTCATATGGGTAAAACAAAAAGGAGGCAATCACTTTGCTGGGCATGCACTATGTCACGGAGAGACAGTAGACAAATTGTAGAGAAGTTTAAAAAGTACTATGATGTGGAGGTGCCGGTGATGGACGGAGGCGGACAAAGTTAAAAATCACACAACACCAGGTTATTGTCCAACAGATTTATTTGGAAGTACAAGCTTTTGGAGCACTGCTTCTTCATCAGGTAGCTAGCAGTGCTTTGGAAACTTGTACTTCCAAATAAACCTGTTGGACTATAACACAGTGTTGCATGAAATATGGTAATAGGAAATTTCAACTTCCCCAAAGTAGACAAAGTGTGAAAGAGTTAGAGAGGACAGAATTCTTAAAATAAGTCCAGGGGAGTTTGTTTTTTTTTGGAAAGACAGAATGTGGAAAATCCTACAAGAGAGGGGTGGTTCTGTTAATATTAGGGAACGCAGCCAGGCAAGTGGTAGATGTAGCAATGGGAAAGCGTTTAGGTGATAATGACTATAATTCAGTAAATGTCAAGATAATTATTGACAAAGACAAGGATGAACTGGAAATAAAGATTCTGATTTTTTTTTGAAGATGTGACAGGGGAATGATAGGGAATGTTGTTTTTATGGACTTTCAGAAAACATAAGAGATTGTTAACTGAGGTGGAAGCCCGTGGACTTGATGGCAAATTACTGACATGTTTAAGTGGTAGATGACAGAAAGTAGGGATAAAGGGTAGGTATTCAAATTGGCAGCATGTGACAAGTAGTGGCCCAAAACGATGTTAAGGTCTCAATTATTCACATTATTGAGGACTTAAGATAATGGTCACATATCCAGATTTGCTGATGACACAAAGTTTGGCGGCATTGTAGACAGTATGGACGATAGCATAAAATGGATGGAGATTAACTATTTTGACTGGTTAGGAATTCCAGACTATGGGGCATAGCTGAGAATTAGGGCCAGACTGTTCAGGCGAGTTGTTAGGAAGCACTTCTACACGTAAAAAATGGTATATGTTTGGAATTTCTCCCAAAACAGCAGTGGATACTCGGATCAGTTAATTTTAAACCTAAGATTGATAAATTTTAAACAAAGATATTAATGGATGTGGGCCTAAGGTAGGTATACGAAGTTCGGCCCCAGATCTGCTACTGAATGGTGGAACAAGGTTGAGGGCTGAATGGCCTACTACTGTCCCTAATTGGGGGAGGAAGGCTGACTTGAGTAAGATAAGTCAGGATCTGGCCAAAGTGGGCTGGGAGGAAAAGCCACATCACAACAGTGAGTGACATAAGGGTATTGATGAGCATACAGGATTGACATGTTCCCATAAAAGGCGAAGCTTGGGACCAACATGTTCAAAGAACCATAGATATTAAGGGGCATACAGAATAGGATCAGGGAGAAAAAAGGAAGCTTATGGTAAATACAGAAGGTTCAAAAGTTAGGCTGATGCCTTTGAGGACTATAGAAAGTGAAAAGAAATTAGGAGAGCAAAGAGAGGGCATGAGAAAACACTGGTGGGTAACATTAAGGAAAATTCAACAGAATTTTGTTTTAAGGGCAAGAGAATAACTAAGGAAAGAGTTGAACCTATCAGGGACTAAAATTGGAAAATGAGTGTGAAGCTAGAAGACATTGCTGAAGTTTCAAATGAGTACATCTGTATTCATTGCAGAGAAGGATGATGTAGGTCTAGAAATCAGGGATGGGACTGTGATACACTTAAACAATTAACATTGAGAGGGTTTAAAAGCAAATTACTGCTGATGCTGGAATCTGAAACCAAAAGAGAAAATGCTGGAAAATCTCAGCAGGTCTGACAGCATCTGTAAGGAGAGAAAAGAACTGACGTTTTGAGTTTAACTGACCCTTTGTCAAAGCGGTGTTGGCTGGAAAGTCGATAAATCCACAGTGGTTTTGTTAGGGGGAGATCAGGTCTGACCTGACCTGATCAAAGAGGAGAAAGTGAGGACTGCAGATGCTGGAGATCAGAGTCAGAGAGTGTAGTGCTGGAAAAGCACAGCTGGTCAGGCAGCACCCGAGGAGCGATTCTCCTTTTTTGACTCAGCATCCTGGTGATTCTCCTCTGTACTCTCTTTTTGCAATCACATCCTTCCCATTGTGTGGTGACCAGAACTGCACACACCAATCCAGCTGTAGCCTAACCAATGTTATCTACAACTCCATCACAAGCTCTTGTATTCAATGACTCTACTAATAAAGGCAAGTCTCCCATATGCCTTCTTAAGCAGCTTATGCACCTGTCCTTCAACCTTCAAGAATCTATATGATTATGCAGGATTAATGTCCCCCTGATCTAATGTACTTCCTAAGTTCCTACCTTTCAGCCTGTACTCCCTTGTCTTGTTGGTCCTCCCAAAATCCATCACCTTTCACATTTTCAGATTAAATTCCATTTGCCACTGTTCAATCCATCTGACCAACCCCTCTATATCCCCCTGTAATCCAATAATTTCCTCCTTGCTATCTACCACATCAACCATTTTCATTTTATCTCAGAATTTACTGATCATATCTATTACATTCATGTGTAGATCAATGTACACAACAAAGCAACAGTGAACCCAGTGGTACCATACCAAATACAGGCTTCCACTCACACAAACACACTTCACTATTGTCCTTTGCTTCCTGCCATGAAGCCAATTTTGTATCCAATTTGACAAATTGGCCTTGATTCCATGAGCTCTTACCTTCTTAACCAGTCTGCCATGTGAGACCTTATCAAAAGCCTCACTGCTGTACAAGTAGATGCCATTAACTGCACAATCCTCATCTACAACATCTAGTCACCTCCTTGAGAACCTGAGTCAAAAAGTCTGGTGCTGGAAAAGCACAGCCAGTCAGACAGCATCAAACGAGCAGGAGAGTTGACATTTCGAGCAACAGGATGCTGCCTGGGCTGGAATGATTCAACTATGAAGAAAGTCTAGATATTCTTGGATTGTTTTCCTTTGGGCAGAGAAGTCTGAAGGGGCATCTGCTTGAGGTGTACAAGTTCTGAGGGGAATAGATAGAGTAGATGGGGAGGAGCTTTTCCCTGAGTAGAGGGGGCAATATCCTGGGGCACAGTTTAAAGAAGCAGCAGGTTTCAAGGGGATTTGAGGAAATTCTTTTGAGGGTTGAGGTTATCTGGAACTCATTTCCTAAAAGGATGGCAGAACCAGAAATCCTCAAGAGATTTCAGAAGTATTTCGATGAGTATTTGAAGTGCCATATTTTCTCTGGGATGGACATGGTGATCAATCTATTTTGAATAGTTCTGTCGACTGGTCTCTGTCCTGCCAAGTGCAAGAAAATAGGAATAGAAAAGAGTGGCATAGACACACAGGGCTGAGCAGACTTTTTTTTGACTTCCAATAACATTTTTGACTTAAGGATTCAAACTAAAGTAGCCACAGTCTCTCTAGAATGGAAAATAAGGCCTTGTTTTGTCATGATGGACATTGTGGTCAGTCTGTCCAGTACACTCTGACCTGTCCTGTGGGCTGGGAGTGTTTTCTCCAGTCCACCCTGTCCAATGTGTCTGCGCTCTCCTGTTGACCCTGTCCAGTGTGTCCACGATCTACTGTCCAATCTGTCCAGTGTGTCCATGCTCACCTGCCCATCTCGTCCAGTGTCATAGAATCCCTTCAGTGTGTAAACAGGTCATTTGGCCCAACAAGTCCCCATGGATCCGCCAAAGAGTAACCGAACCATACTCATTTCCATATACTATTACTCTACATTTATCCCTAACTACTGCACCTATACATCACTGAACACGTCGGACAAATTAGCATGGCCAATCCAAATAACCTGCACACCTTTGGATTGTGTGAGGAAACCCTCACAGGCAGAGGGGGGGGGGTGGGGGGTGGGGGGGGGGGGGGGGGGAAGAGGGGGCGGAGATGTGCAAACTTCACACAGACAGTTGCCTGAAGCTGGAATCGAACTCTGGTCCCTGGTGCTGAGAGGGACCAGTGCTAACCACTAAGCCACTGTGCCACCCAGCTGTGCACCCATCCTCTCATGGCCAGCGTATCTGCACTCGCCAGTCCGACCTGACCAGTGTGTCTGCGCATTCCCGTCTGTCCTGGCCATTCCCGTCTGTCCTGGCCAGCGTGTCTGCGCATTCCAGTCCGCTCTGGCCAGTGCGTCCGCGCTCTCTGGTCCGCCCTGGCCAGTGTTTCTGCACATTCCCATCTGCCCTGGTCAGTGTATCTGCACATTCCCGTCCGCCCTGGTCAGTGTGTCTGCACACTCCCATCTGCCCTGGTCAGTGTATCTGCACATTCCCGTCCGCCCTGGTCAGTGTTTCTGCACATTCCCATCTGCCCTGGCCAGTGTATCTGCACATTCCCGTCCGCCTGGCCAGTGTTTCTGCACATTCCCATCTGCCCTGGTCAGTGTGTCTGCACATTCCCGTCCGCCCTGGTCAGTGTGTCTGCACATTCCCATCTGCCCTGGTCAGTGTATCTGCACATTCCCATCCGCCCTGGTCAGTGTTTCTGCACATTCCCATCTGCCCTGGTCAGTGTGTCTGCACATTCCCGTCCGCCCTGGCCAGTGTGTCTGCGCATTCCCGTCCGCCCTGGTCAGTGTGTCTGCGCATTCCCGTCCGCCCTGGCCAGTGTGTCTGCACATTCCCGTCCGCCCTGGCCAGTGTTTCTGCATATTCCCGTCCGCCCTGGCCAGTGTGTCTGCACATTCCCGTCCGCCCTGGCCAGTGTATCTGCACATTCCCGTCCGCCCTGGCCAGTGTGTCTGCACATTCCCGTCCGCCCTGGCCAGTGTGTCTGCACATTCCCGTCCGCCCTGGCCAGTGTGTCTGCACATTCCCGTTCGCCCTGGCCAGTGTGTCTGCACATTCCCGTCCGCCCTGGCCAGTGTATCTGCACATTCCCGTCCGCCCTGGCCAGTGTATCTGCACATTCCCGTCCGCCCTGGCCAGTGTGTCTGCACATTCCCGTCCGCCCTGGCCAGTGTATCTGCACATTCCCGTCCGCCCTGGCCAGTGTATCTGCACACTCCGGTCCGTCCTGGCCAGTGTATCTGCACACTCCGGTCCGTCCTGGCCAGCGTGTCCGCACTCTCTGGTCCGCCCTGGCCAGTGTGTCTGCGCTCTCTGGTCCGCCCTGGCCAGTGTGTCTGCGCATTCCCATCCGCCCTGGCCAGTGTGTCTGCGCTCTCCGGTCCACCTTAGTCAGTGTGTCTGCGCTCTCCGGTCCACCCTGGTCAGTGTGTCCGCGCATTCCCGTCTGCCCTGGCCAGTGTGTCTGCACACACCCGTCCGCCCTGGCCAGCATGTCCACGCACTCCCATCTGCCCTGGCCAGTGTGTCCGCACATTCCTGTTCACTCTGGCCAGTATGTTCCTGCTCTCAGTCCATCCTGTCCAGTGTGTCTGCACTTTTCAGTCCACCCTGTCCAGTGCATCCACGCACTCCAATCCATACTGTCCAGTCCATCCTGTCCGGTGTGTGCCCCTCTCGTCTGTCCTAATGCATCTGGCCCTGGTCTCCCTGTCCTGTCCAGTTGGTCTGGCACTGGCCACTCTGTCCCGTCTAGTGCTTATGGCCCTGACCACTCTGTCCCAACCAGTGTTTATGGCTCTGGCCATTCTCCGAATCATAACTGTCCCGTCCACTGTGCCTGGCCCTGGCCTCCTGGTCCCGTCCACTGTGCCTGGCCCTGGCCTCCCGGATTCGTCCACTGTATCTGGCCCTGGCCTCCCGGTTCCGTCACATTGTCTGGCCCTGGCCTCCCGGTCACACTCACTCTGCGGGCCCTGACCACTCTGTCCTACCTACTGTGTCTGGCCCTGACCACTCTGTCCTGTCCTGTCCACTGTGTCTGTCCTGTCCACTCTGTCCTGCCCAGTGTGTCTGGCCCTCCTGTCCTGTCCTGTCCTGTCCACTGTGTCTGACCACTCTGTCCTGTCCACTGTGTCTGGCCCTGACCACTCTGTCCTGTCCACTGTGTCTGGCCCTGACCACTCTGTCCTGTCCACTGTGTCTGGCCCTGACCACTCTGTCCTGCCCAGTGTGTCTGGCCCTGACCACTCTGTCCTGCCCAGTGTGTCTGGCCCTCCTGTCCTGTCCTGTTCACTGTGTCTGGCCCTGACCACTCTGTCCTGTCCACTGTGTCTGCCCTGACCACTCTGTCCTGTCCACTGTGTCTGGCCCTGACCACTCTGTCCTGCCCAGTGTGCATAAACCTCCTGTCCTGTCCTGTTCACTGTGTCTGGCCCTGACCACTCTGTCCTGTCCACTGTGTCTGGCCCTGACCACTCTGTCCTGTCCACTGTGTCTGGCCCTGACCACTCTGTCCTGCCCAGTGTGTCTGGCCCTGACCACTCTGTCCTGCCCAGTGTGTCTGGCCCTGACCACTCTGTCCTGTCCACTGTGTCTGGCCCTGACCACTCTGTCCTGTCCACTGTGTCTGGCCCTGACCACTCTGTCCTGCCCAGTGTGTCTGGCCCTGACCACTCTGTCCTGCCCAGTGTGTCTGGCCCTCCTGTCCTGTCCTGTTCACTGTGTCTGGCCCTGACCACTCTGTCCTGTCCACTGTGTCTGGCCCTGACCACTCTGTCCTGTCCACTGTGTCTGGCCCTGACCACTCTGTCCTGCCCAGTGTGCATAAACCTCCTGTCCTGTCCTGTTCACTGTGTCTGGCCCTGACCACTCTGTCCTGTCCACTGTGTCTGGCCCTGACCACTCTGTCCTGTCCACTGTGTCTGGCCCTGACCACTCTGTCCTGCCAGTGTGTCTGGCCCTGACCACTCTGTCCTGCCCAGTGTGTCTGGCCCTGACCACTCTGTCCTGCCCAGTGTGTCTGGCCCTGACCACTCTGTCCTGCCCAGTGTGTCTGCCTGCTGACCACTCTGTCCTGCCCAGTGTGTCTGGCCCTGACCACTCTGTCCTGCCCACTGTGTCTGGCCCTGACCACTCTGTCCTGCCCAGTGTGTCTGGCCCTGACCACTCTGTCCTGCCCAGTGTGTCTGGCCCTGACCACTCTGTCCTGCCCAGTGTGTCTGGCCCTGACCACTCTGTCCTGCCCAGTGTGTCTGGCCCTGACCACTCTGTCCTGCCCAGTGTATCTGACCCTGGCCTCCCGGTCCCGTCACGTGTCTGGCCCTGGCCTTCCGATCCCTTCCACTGTGTCTGGCCCTGGCCCTGGCCCTGGACCCCCGGTCCCGCCTACTGTGTCTGGCTCTGGCTCTGGCCCTGGCCCTGGACCCCCGATCCCGCCCACTGTGCCTGGCCCTGGACCCCCGATCCCGCCCACTGTGCCTGGCCCTGGACCCCCGATCCCGCCCACTGTGCCTGGCCCTGGACCCCCGATCCCGCCCACTGTGCCTGGCCTGGACCCCCGATCCCGCCCACTGTGTCTGGCCCTGACCTCCAGATCCCGCCCACTGTGCCTGGCCCTGGACCCCCGATCCCGCCCACTGTGCCTGGACCTGGACCTGGACCCCTGGTCCCGCCCACTGTGCCTGGCCCTGGACCCCCGATCCTGCCCACTGTGCCTGGCCCTGGCCTCCCGATCCCACCCACTGTCTGGTCCTTGCCTTCTGATCCCACCCACTGTGTCTGGCCCTGATCACTCTGTCCTGCCCAGTGTGTCCAACCCTCCTGTCCTGCCCACTGTGTCTGGCGCTGACCACTCTGTCCTGCTCAGTGTGTCTGGCCCTCCTGTCCTGTCCTGACAACTGTGTCTGGCCCTGACCACTCTGTCCTGTCCAGTGTGTCTGGCCCTGACCACTCTGTCCTGCCCAGTGTGTTTGACCCTCCTGTCCTGCCCTGTCCACTCTCTCCTGCCCAGTGTGTCCAACCCTCCTATCCTGCCCACTGTGTCTGGCGCTGACCACTCTGTCCTGCTCAGTGTGTCTGGCCCTCCTGTCCTATCACTGTGTCTGGCGCTGACCACTCTGTCCTGCTCAGTGTGTCTGGCCCTCCTGTCCTATCACTGTGTCTGGCCCTGACCACTCTGTCCTGCTCAGTGTGTCTGGCCCTCCTGTCCTATCACTGTGTCTGGCCCTGACCACTCTGTCCTGCTCAGTGTGTCTGGCCCTCCTGTCCTGTCCTGTCACTGTGTCTGGCCCTGACCACTCTGTCCTGCTCAGTGTGTCTGGCCCTTCTGTCCTATCACTGTGTCTGGCCCTGACCACTCTGTCCTGCTCAGTGTGTCTGGCCCTTCTGTCCTATCACTGTGTCTGGCCCTGACCACTCTGTCCTGCTCAGTGTGTCTGGCCCTCCTGTCCTATCACTGTGTCTGGCCCTGACCACTCTGTCCTGCTCAGTGTGTCTGGCCCTCCTGTCCTATCACTGTGTCTGGCCCTGACCACTCTGTCCTGCTCAGTGTGTCTGACCCTCCTGTCCTGTCCTGTCACTGTGTCTGGCCCTGACCACTCTGTCCTGCTCAGTGTGTCTGGCCCTCCTGTCCTGTCCTGTCCACTCTCTCCTGCCCAGTGTGTCCAACCCTCATATCCTGCCCATTTTTTTTTGGCGCTGACCACTCTGTCCTGCTCAGTGTGTCTGGCCCTGACCACTCTGTCCTGCTCAGTGTGTCTGGCCCTCCTGTCCTATCACTGTGTCTGGCCCTGACCACTCTGTCCTGCTCAGTGTGTCTGGCCCTCCTGTCCTGTCCTGTCACTGTGTCTGGCCCTGACCACTCTGTCCTGCTCAGTGTGTCTGGCCCTTCTGTCCTATCACTGTGTCTGGCCCTGACCACTCTGTCCTGCTCAGTGTGTCTGGCCCTCCTGTCCTGTCCTGTCACTGTGTCTGGCCCTGACCACTCTGTCCTGCTCAGTGTGTCTGGCCCTCCTGTCCTATCACTGTGTCTGGCCCTGACCACTCTGTCCTGCTCAGTGTGTCTGGCCCTCCTGTCCTGTCCTGTCACTGTGTCTGGCCCTGACCACTCTGTCCTGCTCAGTGTGTCTGACCCTCCTGTCCTGTCACTGTGTCTGGCCCTGACCACTCTGTCCTGCTCAGTGTGTCTGGCCCTCCTGTCCTGTCCTGTCACTGTGTCTGGCCCTGACCACTCTGTCCTGCTCAGTGTGTCTGGCCCTCCTGTCCTATCACTGTGTCTGGCCCTGACCACTCTGTCCTGCTCAGTGTGTCTGGCCCTCCTGTCCTGTCCTGACCACTGTGTCTGGCCCTGACCACTCTGTCCTGCTCAGTGTGTCTGGCCCTCCTGTCCTGTCCTGACCACTGTGTCTGGCCCTGACCACTCTGTCCTGCTCAGTGTGTCTGGCCCTCCTGTCCTGTCCTGTCACTGTGTCTGGCCCTGACCACTCTGTCCTGCTCAGTGTGTCTGGCCCTCCTGTCCTGTCCTGTCACTGTGTCTGGCCCTGACCACTCTGTCCTGCTCAGTGTGTCTGGCCCTCCTGTCCTGTCCTGTCACTGTGTCTGGCCCTGACCACTCTGTCCTGTCCAGTGTGTCTGGCCCTGACCACTCTGTCCTGTCCAGTGTGTCTGGCACTGACCACTCTGTCCTGCCCAGTGTGTTTGACCCTCCTGTCCTGTCCTGTCCACTCTCTCCTGCCCAGTGTGTCCAACCCTCATATCCTGCCCATTTTTTTTTGGCGCTGACCACTCTGTCCTGCTCAGTGTGTCTGGCCCTGACCACTCTGTCCTGCTCAGTGTGTCTGGCCCTCCTGTCCTATCACTGTGTCTGGCCCTGACCACTCTGTCCTGCTCAGTGTGTCTGGCCCTCCTGTCCTGTCCTGTCACTGTGTCTGGCCCTGACCACTCTGTCCTGCTCAGTGTGTCTGGCCCTTCTGTCCTATCACTGTGTCTGGCCCTGACCACTCTGTCCTGCTCAGTGTGTCTGGCCCTCCTGTCCTGTCCTGTCACTGTGTCTGGCCCTGACCACTCTGTCCTGCTCAGTGTGTCTGGCCCTCCTGTCCTGTCCTGTCACTGTGTCTGGCCCTGACCACTCTGTCCTGCTCAGTGTGTCTGGCCCTCCTGTCCTATCACTGTGTCTGGCCCTGACCACTCTGTCCTGCTCAGTGTGTCTGGCCCTCCTGTCCTGTCCACTGTGTCTGGCCCTGACCACTCTGTCCTGCTCAGTGTGTCTGACCATCCTGTCCTGTCACTGTGTCTGGCCCTGACCACTCTGTCCTGCTCAGTGTGTCTGGCCCTCCTGTCCTGTCCTGTCACTGTGTCTGGCCCTGACCACTCTGTCCTGCTCAGTGTGTCTGGCCCTTCTGTCCTATCACTGTGTCTGGCCCTGACCACTCTGTCCTGCTCAGTGTGTCTGGCCCTGACCACTCTGTCCTGCTCAGTGTGTCTGGCCCTCCTGTCCTGTCCACTGTGTCTGGCCCTGACCACTCTGTCCTGCTCAGTGTGTCTGACCATCCTGTCCTGTCACTGTGTCTGGCCCTGACCACTCTGTCCTGCTCAGTGTGTCTGGCCCTCCTGTCCTGTCCTGTCACTGTGTCTGGCCCTGACCACTCTGTCCTGCCCAGTGTGTCTGACCCTCCTGTCCTGTCCTGTCACTGTGTCCTGCCCAGTGTCTCCAACCTCCTCTCCTCTCCTGTCCTGTCCACTGTGTCTAGCCCTGGCCTCTCTGGTATGTGGATTATTCCGGGTGGGGGTTGGGATGTAGGCTCTAGACCAATCAGAGAGCTGAGCGGTGACTCACCAAATAAGGAGCGGCCGCGCCATAAAAGGAAACATTGTGTCTTTATATGGTGGAAATAGTGCCGGATGTAGGCCCCATCACTTCCCTCCGCCTGCCATCCTCAGCTCCCCCACAAGAGCAGTGGATTCCGCGGATTTCGGGGACACAGCAGCCTGGGGGTGGGTGGGGGAAGGGGAGGGGAAACAGCATTTTGGCGAGGGGTCAGTGAGGGTCTGGTTGAAGAGAGCGTGCCGCTAGCCCGGTACTATTTTAATGTGTGGTGTGGTGTGGTGTGGCTGGGAGTGATGTGGCTGAGGTTTCCTTTCCCGGTGTCTCCGGGTTCTACACTGTAGACAGCGTCCTCTGGATTAGACCGTGACCACGGGCAGCCCGGGTCTAGACCGGGACAGGTCCGGGAGGAGAGCCCTGGACAGACCGGGACAGGTCCGGGAGGATAGCCCCTGGAATAGACCGGGACAGGTCCGGGAGGACAGACCGGGACAGGTCCGGGAGGATAGCCCCTGGAATAGACCGGGACAGGTCCGGGAGGACAGACCGGGACAGGTCCGGGAGGATAGCCCCTGGAATAGACCGGGACTAGACCGGGAGGACAACCCCTGGAATTGACCGGGAGGACAGAGCGGGACGGGTCCGGGAGGACAGAGCGGGACGAGACCGGGAGGACAGAGCGGGACGAGACCGGGAGGACAGAGCGGGACGAGACCGGGAGGACAGAGCGGGACGGGTCCGGGAGGACAGCCCAGGACAGAGCGGGACTAGACCGGGAGGACAGCCCAGGACAGAGCGGGACTAGACCGGGAGGACAGCCCCTGGACTGGTCCGGGAGGACAGAGCGGGACTAGATAGGGAGGATAGCCCCGGACAGACCGGGATAGGTCCAGGAGGATAGCCCCGGACAGACCGGGATAGGTCCAGGAGGATAGCCCCGGACAGACCGGGATAGGTCCAGGAGGATAGCCCCGGACAGACCGGGATAGGTCCAGGAGGATAGCCCCGGACAGACCGGGATAGGTCCAGGAGGATAGCCCCGGACAGACCGGGATAGGTCCAGGAGGATAGCCCCGGACAGACCGGGATAGGTCCAGGAGGATAGCCCCGGACAGACCGGGATAGGTCCAGGAGGATAGCCCCGGACAGACCGGGACTAGACCAGATAAAGGACTCGGACGGGCCGGGAATATTTGAAGACCAGAACCGGAGTAGAGCGGGGCTGGACCGGGGTAAAATCGGGACAAGTGGCCCCGAAAGGGAACAAGGAGAGGGCGGCTCTGAGTGTCGGGGTCCAGACCTGGACAGTCTGGGATAGACCGGGACAGGGGCCGCTCTTCCCCGCCCCCCGGGGGCCATGCTGCAGAATCCGGCCGGTGCCGCTCCTCCTGAACCCAACAGCTCTTCGTCGTCACCGGCGGGCAGCCTGCAGCCAGCGGCCCCGGGCACGGGCCCAGGCCCGGGCCCACAGGCAGCCGCCGCTGCAGTTCTGGTGTCCCGGGACAGAGAGGCCCCACTGCCAGGGCCCCCTTACAGCTGCTCGGAGCCCAGCAGCGACGAGGACGAGGAGCTGGTGGTGGCCCCGGCCCCGGCACCGGTCCCGCTCGACAGGCGGGGGGTCAAGAGGCGTCTCTCCGACCTGGAAGTGGCGGCCGCGGCGGGCCTGGCAGGTGTGAGCGGACACGGCCCGGGGCTAGAGCCTGGTCCCGGGGGCCTAGCGGCGACTGGAGGCTATGGGGCGACGTCGGCCCCAGGAGGGACTGCACCAGGAGCCGGACTGAAACCTGGCAAGAAAACCAGGGGGAGAGTGAAGATTAAAATGGAGTTTATCGATAACAAACTGAGGAGGTACACGACCTTCAGCAAGAGGAAGACCGGCATCATGAAGAAGGTGAGTCTGAGAGAGAGTGAGAGAAGTGACTCCTGACCCAGAGAGAGAGAGAGAGGGGGGGGGGAGGGGGAGAGGTAACTCCTGACCCAGAGAGAGAGGGAGGTGGGGGGTGTTGGGGGAGGGAGAGGTGACTCCTGACCCAGAGAGAGAGAGAGAGAGAGAGAGGGAGGGGGGTGCTGGAGGAGGGAGAGGTGACTCCTGACCCAGAGAGAGAGAGAGAGAGAGGGAGGGGGGTGCTGGAGGAGGGAGAGGTGACTCCTGACCCAGAGAGAGAGGGGGGTGGGGGGTGCTGGAGGAGGGAGAGGTGACTCCTGACCCAGAGGGAGAGGGGGGTGGGGGGTGTTGGGGGAGGGAGAGGTGACTCCTGACCCAGGGGGGTGGGGGGTGTTGGGGGAGGGAGAGGTGACTCCTGACCCAGAGGGGGGGTGGGGGGTGTTGGGGGAGGGAGAGGTGACTCCTGACCCAGAGGGAGAGGGGGGGTGGGGGGTGTTGGGGGAGGGAGAGGTGACTCCTGACCCAGAGGGAGAGGGGGGGTGGGGGGTGTTGGGGGAGGGAGAGGTGACTCCTGACCCAGAGGGAGAGGGGGGGTGGGGGGTGTTGGGGGAGGGAGAGGTGACTCCTGACCCAGAGGGAGAGGGGGGGTGGGGGGTGTTGGGGGAGGGAGAGGTGACTCCTGACCCAGAGGGAGAGGGGGGGTGGGGGGTGTTGGGGGAGGGAGAGGTGACTCCTGACCCAGAGGGAGAGGGGGGGTGGGGGGTGTTGGGGGAGGGAGAGGTGACTCCTGACCCAGAGGGAGAGGGGGGGGTGGGGGGTGTTGGGGGAGGGAGAGGTGACTCCTGACCCAGAGGGAGAGGGGGGGTGGGGGGTGTTGGGGGAGGGAGAGGTGACTCCTGACCCAGAGGGAGAGGGGGGGTGGGGGGTGTTGGGGGAGGGAGAGGTGACTCCTGACCCAGAGGGAGAGGGGGGGTGGGGGGTGTTGGGGGAGGGAGAGGTGACTCCTGACCCAGAGGGAGAGGGGGGGTGGGGGGTGTTGGGGGAGGGAGAGGTGACTCCTGACCCAGAGGGAGAGGGGGGGTGGGGGGTGTTGGGGGAGGGAGAGGTGACTCCTGACCCAGAGGGAGAGGGGGGGTGTTGGGGGAGGGAGAGGTGACTCCTGACCCAGAGGGAGAGGGGGGGTGTTGGGGGAGGGAGAGGTGACTCCTGACCCAGAGGGAGAGGGGGGAGGGTGTTGGGGGAGGGAGAGGTGACTCCTGACCCAGAGGGAGAGGGGGGAGGGTGTTGGGGGAGGGAGAGGTGACTCCTGACCCAGAGGGAGAGGGGGGAGGGTGTTGGGGGAGGGAGAGGTGACTCCTGACCCAGAGAGGGAGGGGGGGGAGGGTGTTGGGTGTTGGGGGAGGGAGAGGTGACTCCTGACCCAGAGGGAGAGGGGGGAGGGTGTTGGGGGAGGGAGAGGTGACTCCTGACCCAGAGAGGGAGGGGGGGGAGGGTGTTGGGTGTTGGGGGAGGGAGAGGTGACTCCTGACCCAGAGAGGGGGAGGGGGGTGGGGGGTGTTGGGGGAGGGAGAGGTGACTCCTGACCCAGAGAGGGGGAGGGGGGTGGGGGGTGTTGGGGGAGGGAGAGGTGACTCCTGACCCAGAGAGGGGGAGGGGGGTGGGGGGTGTTGGGGGAGGGAGAGGTGACTCCTGACCCAGAGAGAGGGAGGGGGGGGGGTGTTGGGGGAGGGAGAGGGAGAAGTGACTCCTGACCCAGAGAGGGGGGGGGGGGGGGGGGGCGGTTGCTGGGGGAGGGAGAGGGGGGGGGGGGGGGGGCGGTTGCTGGGGGAGGGAGAGGTGACTCCTGACCCAGAGAGAGAGGGGGGGCGGGTGTGCTGGGGGAGGGAGAGGTGACTCCTGACCCAGAGAGGGGGGTTGCTGGGAGGGAGAGGTGCCTCCTGACCTGGGGAGGGGGGTGGGGGGTGCTGCAGGAGGGAGAGGGAGAGGTGACTCCTGACCCGGGGGGGGGGGGGGGTGTTGGGGGAGGGAGAGGGAGAAGTGACTCCTGACCTAGAGAAAGGGGATGGTGGCAGCGGTAGAGAGAGACAGGGAGAAGTGACTCCTGTCCCTGAGAGTGGGGGTGCTGATGGAGTGAGTGAGAAATGCCCCCTGCCCCAGAGAGAGGGGATGCTGATGGAGGGATAGGGCGAAGTGACTCCTGTCGCCGAGATGGGGTGCTGGCAGAGGGTTAGGATTCCTGTTCCAGAGAGTTGGGTCCTGATGGAGGCAGAGAGAGAGAGAGAGAGAAAAGTGACCCTTGTCCCGAGAGAGGGGGCGCTGGTGGAGGCGGAGAGGGAGGGAGAAGTGACTCCTGTTCTGGAGGGTGGGGGTGGGAGATGAGTGCTGGGGGTGGGCAGACAGACAGAAATGACTCTTGTCAAGTGACAGCTGGTGGACAGCACTCTCTCCCTCTCTGGGATAGGAGAGGGAGGAGGAGTGAAATGATTCCAGTCCCAAGGAGAAGGGGTGCTGAGGGAGGGAGCAAGAGAGAGAAGTGACTTCTGTCCCAAGGAGAGGGTGGGCGCTAATGGAGGGAGCGAGAGCAAGAGGTGACTTGTGTGTGAGTGAGTGTGTGTAAGAGACTTCCCTTTTGAAAAGGATGAAGGATTTCAATTTAAATGGTATAGATTGAAGTGATCTGCAGAAAAGTAAACGATAGAAGTAGGAATCTTTGAGTGCACAGTTTAGATCTGCAGTGGACTGTCTGTAAGTGTGGTGAAGACAGTAGGCATTCAAGAGGATGTGTCTGTTTAAATAATGTGCAAGAGGTTTGGGGGACAAAAAGGTAGGCATATGATCCTTAGTAATGGTCTATTTGATAGCTGTTACAGTCTTTGCAGGGTTATGGGTGGAAAGATGTTGGAGTGTGAACTGGATGAGGGAGGTGAGGCTGGGAAGGGAGAATGGTGCTGAAGGTGGAGGAGAAAGGAGTGGAAGTTGAAACTGGGAGACAGCGGGGTATGGAGGATCAAGAAAGTTGTGGGAGGTGTAGCTAGGGACTGAAAGGGGGTTTGAAATATGGTTGTGGAGGTTACTATACAGCTGATGATGTATCATGTCAGTGGGAGATAATGCCCTGGTTCTGTATGGTGATTGCGGTACAGGTACAAGCACTGGAGAGTTATATCTTTGTGGCTCTTTATGGTCACAGTGGTGTGGGTATAAATGGTATTGTGTTGCTGTCATTCTGTATAGTGACAATGATGTTGAGACCAGCATATTGAAGTGTTTCTACATGGTGACTGGTATGGTCTTGGTAGTGGGAGGTAACACATGATTGTCTACATCAATACCACTGTATACACAGAGGTAACGTTGCATTGATTCTATATGATGACAGTGATATTGGTATAGATGGCAGGAAATAATCTGTTGCTCTGATGAACTAGAAAGAATTTGTACCCAGAGCGACCTGATGGGGGAACATTATTGTACAAATGGATATATACTAAAACAGTGCTCCTTGACGGGCCAGACTAGCGGCTCGGGTTTTGAAGAAAAACAATTACTAAAGTGTTGGAGTAGATTCCCTTGCTGCAGAAGCGGTGATCTTGAAGAGCTTAGTTCTTTAATCAATGCACTCCTACAGTTGTAGCTCAAACAATTTAAATGTGCATCTTTGAGGAGGGAAGTATATTTGAAACAATTTTCAGTGATTCAGAAGATGGAAAACTGGTCATTTTCAGTTATGCATCACATAAGTCGTCCAGATGAATATTCTACTATAGTGTATTCTTCATGAGAATGAATGAATACTGTGCTTTTGCCTGGGAAGACAAGTTTTGTTTTAAAACAATTGTTAAAAATACCTTAGTTATTGAAACACTGATGCACGTAGAGTCATACAATTGTGCAGTGTATACAGACCCTACAGACCAACTCGTCCAGATTCTCCATTAATCTACTCCCATTTACCAATGTTTGGCCCATATCCCTCTAAACCCTTCCTACTCATATACAAAGCCAGATGCCTTTTAAATGTAATTGTACCAGCCTCCTCCACTTCCTCTGGCAGTTCATTCCATACACATGCCACCCTCTGTGAAAAATGTGCCGTTAGGTCCCTTTATAAATCTTGCCCTTCTCACCTTAAACTTATGACCTCTAGTTTTTGACTCCCCCTGAGGAAAAGACCATGACTGTTCATCTTGTTCATGCCACTCATGACCGTATAAACCTCTATAAGATCACCCCTCATCCTCTGCTCCAGGGAAAACAGCCCCAGCCTATTTAGCCCCTCCCTATAGCTCAAACCTTCCAACCCTGGCAACATTCTTGTAAATCTTTTATGAATCCTTTCAAGTTTCACACCATTTTTCCTATAGCAAGGGGGCTGAATTGAGTGCAGTATTCCAAAAGTGACCTCGCCAATGTTCTATACTCGATGTACTAGTCAATAAAGGCAAGCATATAAAGTACCTTCACTATCCTGTCTACCTGCGACTCCATCTTCAAGGAACTATGAGTCTGCACTCCAAGGTTTCTTTGTGTGGCAACACACCCCAGGACCTTCCCATTAAATGTGTACGTCATGCCCTGATTTGCTCTGCCAAAATGCAGCACTTCACATGTATCTAAATTAAACTCCATACCCTTTCCTCGGCCCATTTGCTCATCTGTTAAGGTCCTGTTGTACTCTGAGGTGAGCTTCTTTGTGTCTACTACAACAGCAAACTTACTAATCATCCCTCATTCACATCCAAATAATTTATATAAATGACAAAGCAGTGGATCCAGTCTTGATTCTTGCTGTACACCACAAGTCACAGGCTCCTAGTCTGAAAAACAACCTTCTATCGCCACCTTCTACCTCAAGCTAATTTGGAATCCAAATGGCTAGCTCTCCTTGTGTTTCATGTGATCTAACCTTGCTAAACAGTCTGCCATGTGGAACTTAGTTTGTCTGTACTTCAGCAAAGCATTCAACTACGTCCGTGGCTCTTTTCATTAATCTTTGTCACTTCAAAAAGCTCGATCGAGTCAGTGAGATGCGATGTCCCATGCGCAAAGCTATGTTGACTATCCTTAATCAGCTTTATCCTTTCCAAATACATGTAGGTTCATAGCTCCTTGAAAGTACAGTCGCAGGTAGAAAGGATAATGAAGAAGGTGTTTGATAAGTTTCCTGTTATTGGTCAGAATATTGAGTACAGGAGTTGGGAGGTCATGTTGCAGCTCTACAGGATGTTGGTTAGGCCATTGTTGGAATATAGCGTGCAGTTCTGGCCTCCTTCCTATTGGAAGGATGTTGTGAAACTTGAAAGGGTTCAGAAAAAATTTACAAGGACGTTGCCAGGGTTGGAGGATTTGAGCTATAGGGTGAGGTTGGATAGGCTTGGGACTGTTTTCCTTAGAGGTTTGTAAAATCATGAGGGGCATGGATCTGTTAAGTAGACAAAATATTTTTCCTGGGGTGAGGGAGTCCAGAACTAGAGGGCAAAGGTTTAGGATGAGAGGGGAAAGATATAAAAGAGACCCAATGAGCAACATTTTCACACAGAAGGTGGTGCATGTATGGAAGGGAGATGTCAGAGCAAGTGATGGAAGCTGGTACAATTGCAAAATTTTTAAAAGGCATCTGAATGGGTATATAAATTGGAAAGGTTTAGAGGGATATGGGCCAGGTGCTGGCAAGTGGGACCAGATTAGTTTGGGATATCTGGTCGGCAAGGATGAGAGAGCTCGGCAGGGGGTTGGGAACTGGAGGTGTAGTTGCAGTGCACAGGAGGATGAGAGTAGGAAGGACAAGGACAAGGACAGGATTTCAGGATCACCAGAATGTGCTGGTAGATAGCAAAGTAGTTTGAAGTGTGTCTACTTCAATGCCAGAAGTATCTGAAATAAGGTGGGTGAGCTTGCAGCATGGATAGGTACCTGGCACTTCGATGTTGTGGCCGTTTCGGAGACCTGGATAGAGCAGGGTGAGGAATGGATGTTGTAGGTTCCAGGGTTTAGATCTTTCATTAAGAACAGGCAGAGCGGTAAAAGTGAGGGAGGCGTGGCCTTGTTAGTCAAGGATAGTACAATGGTGGCTAAGAGAACTTTTGATGAGGACTTGTCTGAGTTAGTGTGGGCTGAGGTTAGAAACAGGAGAGGAGAGATCACACTGCTTGGAGTTTTTTTATAGGCCTCTGCAGAGTTCCAGGGAGGTGAAAGAGAGGAATAGCAAAATTATTCTGGGTAGGAGTGAAAGGAACAGGGTGGTCATTATGGGGGACTTTAACTTCCCCAACATTGACTGGAATTGCTATAACTCTAATACATTGGATGGATTAGTTTTTGTCCAATGTGTGCAGGAGGGTTTCCTGACACAGTATGTCGAAGGGCCGACAAGGGGGAGGCCACACTGGATCTGGTGCTTGGTAATGAACCAGGCCAGGTGTTTGATGTAGTTGTAGGTGAGCACTTTGGAGAGAGTGACCATAATTCAGTTACATTTAGTTTAGCGATGGAAAGGGATAGGTACATGCCACAGGGCAAGAGTTATCAATGGGGCAAAGGCAATTATAATGCGATTAGGTAAGAATTAGAATGCATAGAATGGGGTAGCAAGATGCAGACAATGGAAATGTGGAGCTGGTTTAAGGAACGGGTATTGCGTGTCCTTGATATTAGATTAGATTAGATTACTTACAGTGTGGAAACAGGCCCTTCAGCCCAACAAGTCCACACCGACCCGCCGAAGCGCAACCCACCCATTCCCCTATATTTACCCCTTTACCTAACACTACAGGCAATTTAGTATAACCAATTCACCTAACTTGCACATCTTTGGACTTTTGATAGTTATGTCCCTGTCAGGCAGGGAGGAAGTGATTAGGTAAGGGAACCGTGGTTTACTACAGAAATTGCAACTCCTCTTAAGAAGAAGAAGGAGGATGCTTATGTGTTGATGAGACAAGATGGTTCAGATGAGGTGATGGAGAGTTATAGATCAGATAGGAAGGATTTAAAGAGTGAGTTAAGAGCAAAGGGAGGACACAAGCAGTCTTTAGCAAATAGAATAATGGAGAACCCTAAAGCTTTTGTAGGTATGTAAGGAATAAAAGGATGATTTTAGGGTAGGAATTGAGCCAATCAAAGACAGAAGTGGGAAGTTGTGTGGACCCAGTGGAGATTGGAGAGGTGCTAAACGAACATTTCTCATTGGTTTTCACTCAGGAAAAGGAGAATATTGTAGAGGAGAAGAATGAGGTACGAGATATTAGACTAGAAAGGATCGATGTTAGTTTCAAACAGGTGTTATCAATTCTAGAAGGAGTGAAAGTAGACCAGTCCCCTGGGCCGGATGGGATTTATCAGAGGACTCTCTGGGAAGCTAGGGAGGAGATAGCAAAGCCTTTGGCTTTGATATTTGAGTTGTCATTGCCTACAGGTTTGGTGCCAGAGGACTGGAGGATTGTAAATGTTGTGCGCAGTAGAGATGACCCAGGTAATTATAGACCAGTGAGCCTTACTACTATTGTAGGAAAGGTTTTGGAAAAGATTATAAAAGATAAGATTTATAATCATCTAGCAAGTAACAATCTGATTTCAGGTAGTCAACATGATTTTGTCAAGGGCAGGTCATGTCTCGCAAACCTCAGTTTTTTGAGAAGGTGACCAAGCATGTAGATGAGGGTAGGGCTGTTGACGTGGTATACATAGACTTCAGTGAAGCCTTTGATGAGGTTCCACATGGTAGGCTGTTGGAGAAAATGCAGATGCATGGAATTGAGGGTGATTTAGCAGTTTGGATTAGAAATTGGCTTTCTGAAAGAAGGCAGGGAGTGGTGGTTGATGGAAAATATTCAGCCTGGAGTCACGTTACTAGTGGTGTACCACAAGGATCTGTTTTGGGACCACTACTGTTTGTCATTTTTATAAATGACTTAGATGCAGGCATAGGTGGATGGATTAGTAAATTTGCAGTTGGCACTAAAGTCGGTGGAGTAGTGGACAGTTTGGAAGAATGTTACAGGTTGTAGGGGGACTTGCATAAACTGCAGAATTGGGCTGGGAGGTGGCAAATGGAGTTCAATGCAGCTAAATGTGAGGTGATGCACTTTGGGAAGAATAACAGGAAGGCAGAGTACTGGGTCAATGGAAAGATTCTTGGTAGTGTGGATGTGCAGGGGGATTTTGGAGTCCATGTGCATAGATCCCTGAAAGTTGCCACCCAAGTGGATAGTGCTGTTAAGAAGGCTTACGGTGTGTTAGGTTTCACTGGGAGAGGGATTGAGTTCTGGAGCCGCAATAACATGCTTCAACTATACAAAAGTGGTGCATCCACACTTGGAATATTGTGTACAGTTCTGGTCCCCATATTTCGGGAAGGATGCAGAAGCATTGGGAAAGGTGCAGAGGAGATTTACCAGGATGTTGCCTGGTCTGGAGGGAAGGTCTAATGAGGAAAAGCTGAGAGACTTGGGCCTGTTCTCATTGAAAAGAAGGCTAAGGGGGGATTTGATAGAGACGTACAAGATGATCAGAGGATTATATAGGGTAGGCAGTGAAAGTCATTTTCCTAGGATGATGACATCAGCGTGTACGAGGAGGCGTAACTACAAATTGAGGGGTGATAGATTTAAGACAGATGTCAGAGGCAGGTTCTTTACGCCAGGTTCTTTACGCAGAGAGTGGTAAGGGCATGGAATGCCCTACCTGCTAATGTAGTCAACTCAGCCACACTAGGGAGATTTAAACAATCCTTAGATAAGCACATGGATGATTTTAGGATAGTGAAGGGGGACGAGCTAAAAATAGTTCACAGGTCGGCGCAACATCGAGGGCCAAAGGGCCTGTTCTGTGCTGTATTGTTCTATGTTTGTTTCCATGCTGTACATCTGACTCGCTGTAAATCATGTCCCTCAGAATCACCTGCAACAACCAACCCACTACTGACATTGGGCTCACTGGTCTTTACTTCCCTGGCTTTTTGTTAGCACCTTTTTAAAATAATAGAACCAATAGATGTGGAGGTCTCCTTACATTAGACTTCCTTCAGAATATCATATAAGGGGTGATCTGAGGATAGATTTGACGACGGAATGTCGTGGATAACTTTGGGACAGTGTTCATTCAACATGTGCTGCTGAGAATAGACTGAGAATGGGCATTCCTGCACACTGCCTTCTGGTGTGAGCATTAGATGCCACCTGGGTGAAAAACATTTCACATCAGTTGCCTCTATATCAAAATGAGGTTGACCACCATAGACATAAATGATTGCAGTGTTATTGCCCACTCTGCACCAGATTTTCAAGTTGACCTCAATCTCTCCAATTCTATTTCCAATAGAATTGATTTGTGTTGCCAAATCAAAACTTGTGAATCAACCCTGGTCACTCAAATATTCTAGCTCCCATTTTTGTTGGAGGTGAGATTCTGGGGTAAGTTCTGTGTTTCTCCTACCTCTCTCATTAAAGGCACTAGTTCAGTTTCTGCAAATCTGAGTGTTTAATAACAAATCAGTTGGTGTTGCAGTGTTCCTGTGCTACATTGAGACCTGCACTCTTTCAGAGCTAGCGAAACTGCACCAGCAGTGCCACCTCCATATTCAGTGGAGGGCTATCAAACAAATATTGTCATTCTTGAAGTCATATTCAGGTTAAACTCCTGCATAATCAATTCTGATAGATTGAACAGTGTCCAGATTTGAGAAAAGCATCTCACTGAACAAGTCCTATTTTCCTGACACTCAGATGGCCAATTCTGGGCCTCCTTAACATAGATATGGCTGAATGGGAAGAATTTGCTACCCATTGTTCCAAAATGGTAGTAACCCGTTCATTTAAGTTGCATCATCATTAAGGGGTATGGACTCAAACTGTGAGGCAGAGTGGCAGCAGAAAAGGAAAGAAGAATCTGCTCTTTAAATCCCTACTGCCTCATGGACATGTGCACAGCACGGAAACAGACCTTTCGGTCCTAACCCGTCCATGCCAACCAGATATCCCAACCCAATCTAGTCCCACCTGCCAGCACCTGGACCATATCCCTCCAAACCCTTCCTATTCATATACCCATCCAAATGCCTCTTAAATGTTGCAATTGTACCAGCCTCCACCACTTCCTCTGGCAGCTCATTCCATACACCTACCACCCTCTGTGTGAAAAGGTTGCCCCTTAGGTCTCTTTTATATCTTTCCCCTCTCACCCTTAACCTTTGCCCTCTAGTTCTGGACTCCCCGACCCCAGGGAAAAGACTTTGCCTATTTACCTTATCCATGCCCCTCATAATTTTGTAAATCTGAGGGTGGAGAATCGGCAGAAACTTTCAAGGATGTGCATGAATTGTTGAACAACACATGACTCCAATGCCCTTGCAATGCAATGACATGCTGTTTGCCTTCCTAATTGCTTGTGCGTGCATTCCAACTGTATTCCTTGTATAAGTACACCCAAGTGTCTGTTTACAAGTTTCCTACCTTTTCACCAAAGTAAATAACCACAACCTTCCTTAGCTTTGCTCCATCTACCACGTTGTCCACTCCTCATCCTGTACACATCTTTGCCTTGATTTCCATCTTGTAACTTGTGTGTCTCTTCATTTAAGTCAGTCATGTTGATTGTAAAGAGCTGAGGCCAAGCTCTGAGACAGTCCACTGGTTAAAATCCGACAACTTGAAAATGCCCCATGAAAATGTCCCTATTGTTTTTTTTGTCTGTTAATCAATCCTCTATCCATTAATATCATCTCCAAATTCATGATTGCTTATCTTTTATATTAAACTCGTGTGGTACTTTATTGTATCTTTCAGAAATCGAAATGTACTACATCTACCGCTTTCCCCTTACTTAACCAACTTGTTATATCCCCAAAAGTCTCTAAATTTGACAGTCTTGTCTATTTGTAAAACAGTGTTGGTTTGTACAGCGTGTCCTGAATGTGTTTTTGTTACATGGATCCCAGGTGCTTTTCTATTGTTTTTGAGACTTGTCATTACCATGTTCTATTACCTAGTCTTTTGCTGGAGTAGATTTTTTTTGGTTGCTGAGATTCATGTTGTGATTAAATGATAAACCATTGCTTTGTTGTTTCTGTCTTATGTTGTTATCAGGCCTATGAGCTCTCCACACTGACGGGTACCCAGGTGCTGCTGCTGGTAGCTAGTGAGACAGGACATGTATATACCTTCGCCACAAGAAAACTGCAGCCTATGATCACCAGTGAGACAGGGAAGGCATTGATCCAGACCTGTTTAAATTCTCCTGATTCACCACCGCGTTCTGATCCCACGACGGACCAGAGGATGAGTGCCACAGGATTTGAGGAAACCGATCTGACGTATCAGGTATCGGAGACTGACAGCAGCGGGGAAAATAAGGTAAAAATCAAAACTATTATTATTGTAAAAATAACAAGGGACCATGTAGTGAATGGTCCCTATAATGTCCAGAGAATGTGATGTAGCAGTGCTGAGGGACAGGCCAGCAGGTAATCGGGTTAGAGAGATCAACAATATCTTTGTGTTCAGAGTTGTTTTCTCTCTCTGTAGGCTGGCAAAGGTGACTTTGGTTAGAGCCCAGCAGATGTTTCAAACTTCCAGAGGTCCTGGGTTGAATCCTAGTCCTCAATGGTTGCCAGCAAGTTTAGGGATGATACGCACCACATCGTAATATGAACTCACACGGTTGGTTGACAGCGATGTAATCAGAGAGCTCCTTTTTGTTAAAGCTGCAGACTCACTTGTTAGAAATTAGCATTGCTGCGCTTTGCAGAGAGTTAGGACACCAGGTTGATGCTAATTGCTTCCTCTGGATCTTCTGACATCTCAGCTATGAGAATCCTACAAACCAGTTGGTGGATGTGTACTAATACGACAGCAGCCTTTACTTACTTTTTGCGCTGTGATAGAGCATAACTTTTACTGTGTTTGAATGTCTTTATGCTGAGAGAGAAAATACTGACAAGATAGGTATGATCCAGAGTTCTGAATATCAGAGGTGGGAACAGATACAGGGAGTAACGTGGCATTTAGAATTATAGGCCAATTAACTTGTGCCATCACTCTCAGTGCCACGATAAAATGCTTTGAAGTTGGATTCGTGAATTGCAATGCCCTGGCTGCCTTCACCAATTTAAGAAAGACTTTTTGCTGGGACATTGGGACTGATTCCAGCAAAGTTTGGGACCTGTACAGACTAGACACTAGTTGCAGTTGTATGCAGGTCAATCTATGCCCTTGCCTGGTGATTTTAGTCAATCAGAAGAGTAGATTTTTGGCAAGAAAAAAGGAGCTAATGGGATGTGTTCAGGACAGTTTTTTTTCAGAACAGCAAGTTCTGGAGCTGACCAGAGAGCAGGCTATACGAGACGTGGTGTTGTGAAATGTGAGAGGATGAATGAATGACCTCTGGAATCACCAGAGAGGTATTACTGAGCAAATTACTGGAGCTCTGGACTGGTAAATCTTCTGCTCCTGATGGACTCCATCCTAAAGTCTTGAAAGGAGTGGCTAATGCGATAAAATTCCCTAGACTTGGAAGATCCCATGAGACTGGAAGAGAATGAATGTAAGTCCTTTATTCATGAGGGGAAGGAGGCAGAAAGCAGGGAGCTATGTTAGAGTAAAATGTTAGGTGTTATAGCTGGGCACTTGATTAGTTTGAAGTGGAAGGACTTAGCCAAGAGAAATTGTACTTACCTACTTTATTCACGTTCTTTGTGTAATAACAAGTTGAGGGTATAGGAGATAGAAATAGATGAACTGTACTTGGATAATCATGCAGAAAATAAAGGATCATGATGTAGAGAGTTAGCAGGTAGACTAACAGGAAGCTGGGGGGAGGTGATGGCCTCGTGATATTATTGCTGGACAGTTAATACAGGGACCCAGTATTGTTTTGGGGACATGGGTTCAAATCCTGCCATGGCAGATTATGGAATTCTGAATTCAATAAAAATCTGGAATTAAGTGTAATGATGACCATGAATTCATTGTCGATTGTTGGAAAACCCCATCTGGTTCACTAATATCCTTCAGGGAAGGAAACTGCCATCCTTACCTCATCTGGCCTACATGTGGCTCCAGGCTCTCAGCAATGTGCTTGACTTTTAATTGTCCTCTGGGCAATAAATGCTGCCCCAGCCAGCAACATCCCACATCTCGTGAATGAATAAAGAAAACAAAAGCAGAATGATTTTTGTCAGATTGGCAAGATATAATGGGTGGCACAGTGGTTAGCACTGCTGTTTCACAGTGCCAGAGAGCTGGGTTAGATTCCAGTCTCAGGCAACTGTCTCTGTGAAGTTTGCATGTTCTCCCAGTATCTGTGTGGGTTTCCTCCGGCTGCTCCGGTTTCCCCTTGGTCCAAAAATGTGCAGGATGGGTGAATTGACCATGCTGAATTTCCTGTAGTGTTTAGGTAAAAGGGGTAAATGTAGGGAAATGGGTCTGGGTGGGTTGCTCTTTGGAGGGTCAGTGTGGGCTTGTTGGGCTGAAGGGCCTGTTTCCACACTAATCTAATAATGAGTAGAATGCCACAGAGATTAGGGCTGAAGACTCCTTTTTTTTCCCCAGTTATGTAAATTACTTGGATGAAGGGATTGAACAACAAAGCTGCTACTTTTCCACCTGTTTCATTAGCAAATTTTAAGTTGTGAAAGGATGTGAGGTTACAAAGCAATACAATAGGTTACAATATTAAATGAATGGACGAGGATTTGGTAGATCAAGAGTGTGGTGCTGGAAAACAGGTGGTCAGGCAGCATCTGAGAAGCAGGAGAATTGAAGTTTTGGGCATAAGTCCTTCGTCAGGAATTGGTAAATTAAGTCCAGCAAGGAAAATAATGAAATTATCCATTTTGGTAGGAAGTATAAAACACATTTCTAAATGAGAAAAATTGCAGAGTTCTGATTTCTGCATTAAATCACAAGGTTAATATGGAAGCATAGCATATAAAATGCAAGGGGAGTTGAAAATAAAGAGAGATTATGGTTACAGTGCACTGGGGCAATCACGTCAATGTAGGTGGACTGTATTGGTCTTAAGGATGTGAATGCATTGGAAGTTCAGACAAGGTTTACTAGACCTGAACTGCTGTGCTCTTCCAGCACCACTAATCCAGTATTTGATTTTCAGCATCTGCAGTCATTGTTTTTACCTGTTTGGATCAAGACAGTTGTCTGAGGAAAGCTTGAACAGGCTAGGCTTCTCAGTTTGAGGTGACGACTAAAACACAAGTTCCTGACTCTGTTTTTGACAGGGTAGATGTGGAAATTGTTTCCTGTTGTGGGAGAATCTAAATTTGGACTATGGTTTCAAGTCAGGTATCAGCCATTTGAGACAGAAGTTCTTTTGAGTGTTGTGGGTATTTGAAATTCTCTTCCTGAAAAGATGATGAAAGCAGAATGTTGAATTGTTTTAGGGCTGAGGTGGATAGATTTTTGCAAGCAAATGGGTTGCTGGGCAAAGCTATAGCTGAACAATGGGCTGACATCAAAGAGTAGATAGGTTGAGTGCAGTCAAGGTATATTGCCCCAAAAAAGGAAAAGGAGGGTAAATAAATGCTGAGCTCCCTGGGGGCAAAGGAAATAGAAATTAAAACAAAGAGCAAGTGTTCACTGCCTGTTTCAGGAAGAAAACACAACTTGAGAACCAAGAGGAATACAGAAAGTTCAGGCTGAAATCCCTTAGACTTTCCATTAAGATAGTTAAAGGAGCAGAAGAATTGTTTAGGGACAAAAATGACAATTTATATGTGCAGACATGAGACATGACAGATGTTTAAATTAGTACTTACATCTGTCTTTACAAAGGGGATGGATGCTACACAGACTATGGTGACAGGCGGAAGTGCTCAAGGAGGAATGTTTCAAAATTGTTTGGAGGAAATGTTGGATAGGTTATCGATACTAAAAGTTACTGAGACATGGGGGCTAGGTGAGAGATATCCAAGGATATTGAAGCAAGTGAAATGGAAATTGCAGGCATGCTGACAATAAATCTTAATATTCCGCAGACTTGGGAGGTATTGAAAGACTGGAGAATTACAGGCATTATGGCCTTGTTCAGAAAGGGTTGTCACAGCAGGTCCAGCAAACTCTTATAACCCTAGCATCCCCACACAGTGTGGAAAGAGGCTATTTGGCTCATTTAGGCTGCACCAACTCTCAAACCAGTCAATTTAACTGCAGTGGTGGGGAAGTTTCTAGAATGACCAATTGGGATAGAATTGGTGGAAAAATGGTGGGTTGATTAACGAGCCAGTGTGGATCTCTAAAAGAGAAATTCTGTTTAACAAACTTGCTGAAATTCTTTGTAGAGGCAACGGAATGCAGCTGATGTGGTAAACATAGGCTTTCAAAAGATGGTCAATACAATAATGCGCAATAGATGTGAGAGAAGTGCGGATACCAAATTGTACTTCAACTCTATCTTTCCACAACAGTGATTTAACAAATCCTGAGCCCATGATTGTCGAAAGAGTAAGTTGAAATAGATAGAATGGGTATGTCAGATGTCAGGTTGCCATATGACAGACTGAAAACAAATTTTAGAGGATTAGTGGAGGAAAATGAGGAACAAATTATCTGAGAAGAGACTGGCAGCTTGCACAAAACAACATGTAAAAAGGGTGGTCAAAGGATGTATGGGGTTGATTAAGGGCCAAGAAAGGGCACTTAGAAAGTATTGATTTAGTGTCTCAGCCTTTCTATCTTAACGTGGAAGAATGATGCCAGAGTCATATTGAATGAAGTGGTAGTATTCAAATTTGGAGAGAAGACTTGTAGCTCGGGTGCTTGTTGTTGGGATTCTGTTCACTGAGCTGGGAATTTATGTTGTAGGCATTTTGTCCCCTGTCTAGGTGACATCCTCTGTGCTTGGGAGCCTCCCGTGAAGCGCTTCTGTGATGTTTCCTCCGGCACTTATAGTGGTTTGAATCTGCCGCTTCCGGGTGTCAGTTCCAGCTGTCCGCTGCAGTGGCCGGTATATTGGGTCCAGGTCAATGTGTTTGTTGATAGAATCTGTGGATGAGTGCCATGCCTCGCGGAATTCCCTGGCTGTTCTGTTTGGCTTGTCCTATAATAGTAGTGTTGTTCCGGTCACATTCATGTTGCTTGTCATCGGTGTGTGTGGCTACCAAGGATAGCTGGTCGTGTCGTTTCGTGCTAGTTGGTGTTCATGTATACGGATCGTTAGCTGTCTTCCTGTTTGTCCGATGTAGTCGTTTGTGCAGTCCTTGCATGGGATTTTGTATACTACGTTGGTTTTGCTAGTGCTGGGTATTGGGTCCTTTGTCCTGGTGAGTTGTTGTCTGAGAGTGGCTGTTTGGTTTGTGTGCTGTTGAGAGTCCTAGTGGTCGTAGTAGTCTGGTTGTCAGTTCAGAAATGTTCTTGATGTATGGTAATGTGGCTAGTCCTTTGGGTTGTGGCATGTCCTCATTCCGTTGTCTTTCCCTTAGGCATCTGTTGATGAAATCGCAGGGGTACCAGTTTTTGGCGAATACATTGTAGAGGTGTTCTTCCTCTTTTTGCAGTTCTGGTGTGCTGCAGTGTTGTGGCCCTTTTGAACAGTGTCTTGATGCAACTTCTTTTGTGTGTTGGGGTGGTTGCTTTCGTAGTTCAGGACTTGGTCTGTGTGTGGCTTTTCTGTATACCTTTGGTGAATTCTCCGTTCGGTGTTCTAGGACAAAGGACCTGATATCCAGCATGAGCAAAACCAACATAGTGTATAAAATCCCATGCAAGGACTGCACAGAACACTACATAGAACAAACAGGAAGACAGCTAACTTTCTGTATCCATGAACACCAACTAGCCACGAAACGATACGACCAGCTATCCTTAGAAGCCACACACACAGATGACAAGCAACATGAGTTCGACCGGGACAACACTATTCTAGGACAAGCCAAACAGAACAGCCAGGGAATTCCTAGAGGCATGGCACTCATCCACAGATTCTATCAACAAACACATTGACCTGGACCCAATATACCAGCCACTGCAGCGGACAGCTGGAACTGACATCCGGAAGCGGCAGAGACAGGCCACTATAAATGCCGGAGGAAACAACACAAGCGCTTCACAGGAGGCTCCCAAGCACTGAGGATGTCACCTAGACAGGGGACAAAACATCTGCAACACAAATTCCCAGCTTGGCGAACAGAACCACAACAAGTGGTAGTTTGGCCATGCTTGTCTGAAAATGCCTGATTTCATCTGACCTTGGAAGCTAAACAGACTCAGGCCTGGTTAGTAGTTAGATGAGACATTGCCTGGGAATACTAGGTGCTAGCATGTTTTGAGAGGACTTATGGCTCAGGTTGGGGTTCGGGATGTAGGTTTGCCCGCTGAGCTGAGGTTCATTTTCAGACGTTTTGTCACCATACTAGGTAACATCTTTAGTGAGCCTCCAGATGAAGCACTGCTGATGATTCCTGCTTTCTATTTATATGTTTGGGTTTCTTTGGGTTGGTGATGTCTTTTCCTATTTTTCTCCAGGGGGTAGTAGAGTTTTGGTTGAAATGCCATGCTTCTAGGAACTCTCGTGTGTCTCTATTTGGCTTGTCCAAGGATGGATGTGTTGTCCTAGTTGAAGTGGTATCCTTCCTTATCTATATGTAAGGATACTTGTGAAAGAGGGTCATGTTGTTTTGTGGCTAGTTGATGTCATTATCCTGGTGGCTAGTTTTCTGCCTGTTTGTCCAATGTAGTGTTTCAGTCCTTGCATGGTATTTTGTAAATGATATTAGTTTTGCTTGTCTGTATAGGGTCTTTCAAGTTCATTAGCTGCTGTTTTAGTGTGTTGGTTGAGCCACATCGATTCTAGGACAAGAATTCCTAGAAGCATGGAATTCCAACTAGAACAGTATATGAGCAAGCGCATTGACTTGGACTCCATTTACCCCCTGAGAAAAAGAACAGGAAATGACATCAACCCAAAGAGACCCAAACATTTAAATAGAAAGCAGGAATCAGTGTTTCATCAGGAGGCTCACTGAAGATGTTACCTAGTATAGTGATGAAATGTCTGAAAATGAACCCTCCAGCTCAGTGAGCAAACCTACATCCAGAACCTCCACCTGAGCTACAGATTTTCTCAACTTGCCAACTGTTGGCACAATACACTAAAACTGGCCTGGAAATGGGTGCCACCCATGAAGAGCTGTACTTCCTGCCCGAATGCCTAAGAAAACAGGTACTACCTAAATACAAACCTCCCCTTAACACCCCACTGGCCAAAAGAATCAGAGCAAACCAGCAGCAAAATGCTTAGAGAAATGATACAACCAGGATATTTTGCACCAAAAATCATTACTCACTAATGCAACAGACCATGAATGGACAGACAGTACAACAAGCCATAGATATTAGACAGTGACAAACGCAGAAAAAGAAGAAACTAGACCTGCAGAAAAAAACTAGACAAACTTTCACAAAGTAACAATGCTGACAACACAGAAGCATGGATGAGAAAACTTACCTGACCAACCCTTAACAGACACTGAAAAAGTCATCTTGGTAATGAGGATTAAATTACAACTTCTAGGATGCTGACAAAGATTTCTTAGCAACATTAGAAACAACTCCTGAAAGACAACCAACTCACAGAAGAAACCTAGCAAACAGACAGGTAGTCACACCAAGATTAAGCAGAAAAGAAAGGAGAAACACTCCACACACACACACACACACACACACACACACACACACACACACACACACACACACACACACACACACACACACACACACACACACACACACACACACACACACACACACACACACACACACACACACACACGAAAGCACTAGAAAGACTTCAAAAGATAAAAACATTGTTATCCTACCTGCAGGCAAAGGATGCTTGACAGTCATTTTAAATCAGAGACTACATTGAAAAAGCAAACTCACTGCTTGCAGATATCAACAAGTGGCGATAGACCCGACCCCACAACAAGAGAACTGAATCACAGCCCTATTCAAACTTGAGAAATCTGAAGAAATAAGACAGACTTTCAAAAAAAATGAAACCCAGGTAGATCCAACACACCATTCTTCTGCGGATTACCCAAATTCACAAACCAGGAGCCCCCCTCAAACCCATAGTCTCACTACTTGGAACACCAACTTACAGATTGGCCAAGGAGCGACACCAAAGACTAAAACACTTAGTGGAAGACTCACGCCACTCCATCCACTCCACCCAAAAATGTCTGAAGACCATTAAAGACACTAAGGTAGAAGAATAAAATAATGGTCTCCTTTTGATGTAACAACCTTGTTCACATTAATCAACATCAATCTGGCCAAGGAAACACTGACTACACTATTAGAAGACCCAAAGAGACATACACGAAACACCACCAACTTCATCAGCAAGGACAGTATTGTCAAGTTAGTGGACTTGTGCCTTACCACCCACTTCACCTTCAACAACAAAACCTACAGACAAACCAACGGAACACCCATGGGATCTCCAATCTCTGGGTTCTTAACAGAGACAATAATGCAGAGACTAACAAACCGCTCTGCCAAGCGTCCAACCCAAACTTTATGTCCGCTATATAGATGACAACTTTGTCATCACTAAACAAAACCAATGACCATCAATAATACCTTTTTATTGGCATAAAATCCATGAAAGAGGAGGAAAACAACAAACTGCCATTCCTAGATGTCACAGTAGAGTGAACAGCCAGTGGAGAACTTCAAACTAGCATCTACAGGAAAAGAACACATACGGACCAAATAATGAACTACAGAAGCAATCATCCTAACATCCAGAAACTAAGCTGCATCAGAACATTTTCAATGAGCCACCACACAGTGCAACGCAGGAACTATACAGAGCAGAGGAAAAGCACCTGTACAATGTATTCAAAAAGAATGGGTAACCAATGAACATAGTCTGCTGATTTTTCTCAGCAACAAATCCAAACAAGCAGACAAAACGTGTCTAGAAACCCTAGCCACTCCCCTACAAAGACAACTTGGAAATGACTGCCAGACTACTCAGACCCTTGGCATCATGGTAGCCCACAAACCCACCAACACACTAAAACAGCAGCTAATGAACTTGAAAGACCCTATACAGACAAGCAAAACTAACAATTTTACAAAATACCATGCAAGTCCTGTAACAAACACTACAGGCAGAAAACTAGCCACCAGGATATGTGAACATCAACTGGCCACAATATGACATGACAATCTCTCAGTATTCTTTCTTACCACTAAGGAAGGGCACCACTTCAACTGGGACAACACATCAGTCTTAGGCCAAGCCAAATAGAGACACATGAGAATTCCTAGAAGCATGGAATTCCAACGGAACTGTCAACAAACACATTGACTTGGACCCCATTTACTACCCCCTGAGAAAAAGAACAGGAAATGACATCACCAGCCAAAAGAAAACATAGAAAGCAGGAATCCTCAGCAGTATTTCGTCCGGAGGCTCCCTGAAGATGTTACCTAGTTTGGTGACGAAATATCTGAAAATGAACCTTCCAGCTCAGCGAGCAAGCCTACATATGCAACACTAGGCATTGGGGCTCCATGAAACCATCGATTTGTCATAAAAACCCCATCTGGTTCACTAATGTCCTTTTTTAAAAGTTTTTCCTAGTTTTTTTGAACCAGGAAGCCTGAGTCTGATCTGTTTTGAGGTATGTGATAACATCTCTGAGCAGGTTGGTTAGAAAATAGGTTAAGTATTTTTAAGTGAGACATTTGGATGGCCTTAAATTAATCAAGAGCTTTCTTGAAATGGAGACATCTGAACTGCATGAGATACAACTTGAAGGTACTGAGCAAAGTACGGAACAAAATTGTGGAGGCACTAGTCATATTTTTCCAGTCTTCATTAGAAGATGCCAGAGGACTGGAGAATTCCAAATGTTGCACCCTTGTTCAAGAAACTGGTTTAAAGATAAATTGACTGGCTTATAGCAGCTTAGTTTTAAGTTTCCTAAGTTTAAATTTGGAACAGGCAGTTGGACAAACGTTGATTTAAAGATTTCAGCATTGATTTTTGTGTTTTAAAACATCAAGCAAGATAATTAGTAAGGGGCAGATTGACAGTAATGCTGTTTGTGGTTTACATTGACTTTCAAAGGCCCAACTTTTTAAAGCTTCCACAAAACAGAATTGTGGGTGAAGTTTAAACTCATGGAATTAAAAACAAAAGCAGCATAGATATGAAATTGGCTAAAATGTAGGAGAGTAAACTGTTTCGCACTGTGGATAGTATAGGACATCCGTCACAGTTAGGGAGGGAGTTCCAGGATTTTGACTCAGTGTCATTGAAGGAACAGCGATTATATTTCCAAGTCAAGATGGTGAGTGATTTGGAGGGGTATTTGGTGGTCCCATGTATTTGCTGCCTTGGTTCTTTAAGCTGTTTAGGATTGCAGATTTGGAAAGTGCTGTCAGGAGTCTCCATTTACTGTTAGTGCATCTTGTAGATGGTACACACTGCTGCTGTGGTGGTTATTGGTGAAGGGAGTGAGTATAATCATGGTGCATGAGGTGCTAGTCAAACATGATGCTTTCTCCTGGATTGTGTCAGTTTTCTTATGGTGTTGGAACTGCACTCATCCAGGCAAGTGAGGAATACTCCATCACATTCATGACGTCGAGTCATAGTCACAGCATGGAAACAGACCTTTCAGTTCAACTTGTCCATGACCAGGTTTCCCAAATTATACTAGTCCCATTTGCCTATGTTTGACCCATACTCTAAGAGGAGAAAGTGAGGACTGCAGATGCTGGAGATCAGAGCTGAAAAATGTGTTGCTGGAAAAGCGCAGATGTCAATTCTCCTGCTCCTTGGATGCTGCCTGATGTTTCGGTCATAAGCCCTTCTTCAGGAATGAGGAGGGTGTGCCAAGCAGGCTAAGATAAAAGGTAGGAGGAGGAACTTGGGGGAGGGGCATTGGGAATGCGATAGGTGGAAGGGGTGGGGGCGGAGAGGTCAGGAAGAAGATTGTAGGTCAAAAAGGTGGTGCGGAGTCAGAGGGTTGGGACTGAGATAAGGTGGGGGGGTTGGGGGGGGGGGGGGGATGGGGAGGGAGGAATGAAGCTGGAGAAGTCTGCATTCATCCCTTGTGGTTGGGGGGTTATTTACTGCATCCGCTGCACCTGATGTGGCCTCCTCTACATTGGGGAGACAGGCCGCCTACTTGCGGAACGTTTCAGAGAACACCTCTGGGACACCTGCACTAACCAACCCAACCGCCCCGTGGCTGAACACTAATTCCCCCTCCCACTCTGCCAAGGACATGCAGGTCTTTGGCCTCCTCCATCACCAGACTATGGCAACACACCACCTGGAGGAAGCGTGCCTCATCTTCTGCCTAGGAGCCCTCCAACCACAAAGGTTGAATGCAGATTTCTCCAGCTTCCTCATTATCTCTTCTCACCCCCGCCACCCCCCACCAAATGAAAATACCTTTGCTAGTCACCTAATCAATGCCACTCATGATTTTATAAACCTCTATAAGGTCACCCTCAGCTCTGCTTCTGTAAAAGAAGTCCCAGCCTATGATATTGTCAAGAGTCTTTTCCCTTTGGTGTGTGGGTGGGGGGGGTTGCTCAAAACTAGGGGGCATATTTTTAAGGAGAGGAGACCTGAGAGGCCACATTTTTTGCACTGGTTTGTACATGGAATTAACTTTGGAGACGGTGTTGAATGTGGGTACAGTCACAGTGTTTAAAAAACATTTGGATAAGTACATGAATAGGGAAGGTTTGAAGAGAGGTGGGCCAAATGCAGGCAAGTGAGACTAGTTTGGGAAATTTGGTTGGCACGGACAAATTGGACTGAAGGGTCTGTTTCTGTGCTGTACGACCATGAGACTGGGAACACCTACATCATGTCCTTTTAAAGATGACTTGAGCTTCTAGTTGCCTGCCACTTCAACACACCACTGCGTTGCCCGACCAACATCATCTACCTAGGTACCTTTCAGGACTCAACATTGAGTTAACAGGTTCAGAATGGGGACATCCTCTTGTTTGTTACTTTCTCCAAATCTTTGCATCTTGTTGTGTACAGGCTACTTTATGCACAGCCAACCTATTTTCAACCACATATTTCTCATTCGTACTCTCCTAGCAATTATCTCTCTTGGCTTATCTACAGTCTTTGTTGACCTATCCTCTTGCTGTCCAGCCCTTTGTGTTTCACATTTCCAGTATCTGCAGTCTTTGTTTATTTTGGCATTGTCTTGCCTCTGGCTTTCTCAAACCTCATTTGGTCCTCGTCTCTATATCGGTTTCTGGTTTATCGGTTTCTGGTTTATTGGCAACACGTGACTGTTGTATTGTGCACAATTCATTTGAAGCTGGTTGAGAGTGGTTCATGAAGTGAATGGGATCCTGCGCCTTGTAGGAAGTTTTATATAGAGTCAGATGTACAACATGGAAACAGATCCTTCGGTCCAACCCGGCCAGATATCCCTACCCAATCTAGTCCCACCTGCCAGCACCCGGCCCATATCCCTCCAAACCCTTCCTATTCACATACCCATCCAAATGCCCCTCAAATGTTACAATTGTATCAACCTCCTCCACTTCCTCTGGCAACTCATTCCATACATGTACCACCCTCTGAGAAAAAGTTGCCCCTTAGGTCTCTCATATCTTTCCCCTCTTGCCCTAAACCTATACCCTCTATTCTGGACTCCCCGACCCAAGGAAAGGACTGTCTATTTATCCTAACCATGCCTCTCACTTTTGTTAACCTCTATAAGGTCACCCCTCAGCCTCTGACGCTCCAGGGAAAACAGCTCCAGCCTGTTCAGCCTCTCCCCATAGCTCAAATCCTCCAACCCTGTAGATCTTTTCTGAACCCTGTCAAGTTTCACAACATCTTTCCGATAGGAAGGAGACCAGAATTGCACGCTATATTCCAACAGTGGCCTAACCAATGTCCTGTACAGCTGCAGCATGACCTCCCAACTCCTGTACTCCATACTCTGACCAATAAAGGAAAGCATACCAAACGCTGCCTTCACTATCCTATCTACCTGAGACTCCACTTTCAAGGGGCTATGAACTTGCTGACCTTGGAGTGTAACTCTCCCTCTGAATTTACCATTAAGTGTATAAGTCCTGCTAAGATTTGCTTTCTTAAAATGCAGCACCTTTCATTTATCTGAATTAAACTCCATCTGCCACTTCTCAGCCCATTGGCCCATCTGGTCCAGATCCTGTTGTAATCTGAGGTAACCTTCGCTGTCCACCACACCACCAATTTTGGTGTCATCTGCAAACTTACTAAACTATAACTCTTATGCTCAGATCCAAGTCATTTATGTAAATGACAAAAAGTAGAGGACCCAGCACTGATCCTTGTGGGACTCCAATGGTCACAGGCCTCCTCCACCACCCTCTGTCTTCTACTTTTGAGCCAGTTCTTTATCCAAATGGCTAGTTCTCCCTGTATTCCGAGAGACCTAACCTTGCTAATCAGTCTCCCATGGGGAACCTTGTCAAGTGCCTTACTGAAGTCCATATAGATCACATCCACTGCTCAGCCCTCAATCTTGTTTATTACTTTCTCAAAAAAACTCTCTCTCCAGTTTGAGAGACATGATATCCCACGCACAAAGCCATGTTGACTATTCCTAATCAGTCCTTGCCTTTCCAAATACATGTGCATCCTGTGCCTCAGGAATCCCTCCAACAACTTGCCCACCACCGATGTCAGGCTCACTGGTCTATGTTCCCTGGCTTGTCCTTACCACCCTTTAAACAGTGGCACCATGTTAGCCAACCTGCAGTCTTCTGGCACCTCACCTGTGGCTATCGATGATACAAATATGTCAACAAGAGGCCCAGCAATTACTTCCCTAGCTTCCCATAGAGTTCTCTGGTACACCTGATCAGGTCGTTGGGATTTATCCATGATACAGCTTTATGAAATGCTCATTCAGCTAAAAGTGCTGAGTCTGGTTCTGATGCCACAATTGTACAAGGATGCAAAGCATTGTTATGAAAGTTAGTGAGAAATGTTGTCACTCACTACGAGAAACAATAAAATTGGAAGAAACTGTTGGTCTGTTCATCTTGGTGAAGAGCACTTTGATACTAATTTAATGGAGATGTTTGTGAGGTATCTGGACAGTAGATCAGGCAAAACTGTTCACTTCACAGAAGTAACTCTTATTTGGAATGTGTTGCTTGACAGGAGTGGATGTGGAGGTCACTTGTGGCTTTCTAAGGGGATTATCTGATTATCTGAAAAGTTTAGCAGGGCAGTTGGACTAGATGAGTTTTTCTTTCGTGATTTTTGGCATGGGCACAATAAGCTGAATGCCGCCCTCTTGGTAAATTGGTAAGTATTTTGAGTGGACTGAGGAAGCCTATTCCACCTAGTGATCAGAGCAGGTAATTGTGTCCTTCTTGAAATTGGCAAACTGGTATCCGAATCACTCAATGAATGACAGACCCAGTGTCGGTTTAGTTCCCTGTCATCCTGGCAGAGTCCCAGTCAGTGTTGTTATAGTAAATGTTTACAAAAAGCATGACCAAACATTGAGAAAGTGAGGTTGTTGAGCTGCAGCTGTTGTCTTTGAATTTTGTATTAGGATTTTATAAATCCTACTGCTTTGTCTGTCTTTAGTTTCATGTACTTCATTTCTTTCTTCTAGCCATACCTGATTTCTCCAATACCTGCACCTTATATTGTGATACTGTGACTATAGTTTGACATTGCATTCTGGTTGAGGCCTTATTGCTGTTTTGTAAACTCTGCTGGCAGACTCAATTGATCACACAGTGTGCGCATTAAACAAACAAAAGAACTGTAAATGCTGGAAATAAGAAACTAAATCATCCCTATTTAGAAGAAGGATCATTAGACCCAAACTGTTAACCCTGCTTTCCTTCCATAGATGCTGCCAAACCTGAGTTTCTAGCAGTTTCTGATTTTGCTTTTGATCATGTGCACATTGACTGTGACAAAGCATCAGTTAGACTCAAGTACTTGTCCATGTACACCATAAGAAATAGGAATGGGAATAGGCTGGTTTGGCCTTTGAGCCTGCCCTGCCGATCAATAGGATCATGACACATCTGACATTCCTCACATCCACTTTCCTGCCTTTTCCTCGTAACCTTTGATTCCCCTGCTGATCAAAAATGTATCAATCTCATTCTTATATACATGAAGATTCTACCTACCCAGTTGTCTGTGTCAAGGAGTTCCAAAGACACTCCACACACTGAAAAGAAATTCCTCCTACTCTGTCTTAAATTGGTGCCCTTTTATTCTGAGACGGTGCCCTCTAGTACTAGATTCTCCCATGAGATAAATGGGAGCACTTACCCTGTCAAGCCCCTTAAGAATCTTGTAGGTTTCAAATGAGATCATTTCTCATTCTTAATTCCAGTGAGTAGGGTCAATAACTACTACAACCTTTTTGTTCATAAGGCAATCCCACATACCAGGGATCATCCTAAGGAGGCAGTTCAGAGAAGGTTCACATGAAATGATATGAGAATCAAAACTGCTCACGGTATTTCAGATGTGGTCTGATAGAACCTTGTCGCGTTGCTGCAAGACGTTCATACTCTGCTTTAATCCCCTTAAAATAAAGGGCCAACATTCAATTAGCCTTCCTGATTACCTGCTGCACCTGTTAGCTTTCTGTTTCATGTATGTATCACTAAGCCCCTTTCGGTTTAAACTCTAAATAATTTAACCTTGTGCAGCAATCTTCACTTTGAGGGGAAACAATAAGGAGTTTCACTTGAATGTTGGTGCTGTGGAAATCCTTCACATTCCTATAAGATTATCTTTGGAAATCCACCTCCCATTCTACACACACCCTGGGAGTCTCTCTCCTTGGCTTCATATCTATTTGGATCTGTTGCTATTTCCATATAGTGGATTGTGCTGTTGTCTACTTTAAGATACTCTAGGTTTGCCTCTGCCTCTGAGCTCACTTCTTCCAAGACTCCAACCACCCTCAGAGGACCCTTTTGCCTGCCTCCATAACGCCCCATTCACTTGGACACAATATGCCGGTCTATTGCCCACCCTTTATCTCCATTTCCAACTGCTGCCATGACAGACTGCCTCAGTCTGTCCACCCCACTCACCCACTGCAGCCCTAAGTTCTTTTACTCCTGAGGTTCTTCTACACTTGGTGTAACTGCAATACACCAACATCTGTGAACAAGCAACCAAATTTATTAAGCACAGTACAGTACAACCTAGGTAACCCTCTTCACAGACATGCGCAGTCAGGTCAAAGTGAGGCTCTGAACAAAGAAAGCACAGCCCCTTTATATAAGTCAGTTAGCCATGCTTGCATGCGCACACACCCCAGCCCCAAACCTCCAACGTGGCACCCCCTCTTGACTGGTTCTACCTGTCCATCTTCCATCCCACCCATCCACTCCAACCTCACCTCTGAGCTGTCGCTTTCACCTGTATGTTCATTTACCTGTCAAATTCCCAGCTATCCGCCCCTCCCATTTATCCCTCATCCCACAAGTTTCATTCCTGATGAAGGGCTTCTAAGATGCTGCCTGACCTGCTGTGCCTTTCCAACACCACTCTCTCCATTCTGATCTCCAGCATTTGCAGTCACTTTCTCCTTGCAGTTACTGGAGTTTGAGCATCCTCTTATAAACTATGATCTTTTCCCAGAACCTATATTCACAATGTCAATTATCTGGTGTAATATGTGACATGCATTAAAAATAGTGAGGCTGTACTTGTCTCTTATCCTGGTTATTTCCAGCTATATGAATAAATGTAGGCCATTCAGCACCTGAAGCCTGCTGCTTCATTCAATAAAGTCATGGCTGATCTAATTGGAATTTCATCCACATTTGTCTACCCTGATCGCTTTTCACCCCTTGCTTAATAAGCATCAGTTTATAAAAACTGAAAGAACGGCAGATGCTGGAAATCAAACGAAAACAAAAATTGCTGTAAAAAGTCAGCAGATTGGGAAGCATCTATGAAGATGATTGAATTGTTGTAGGTCCAGTGACCCATGCTTAGAAATATGTCTCTCCTTGCTTTAAAAGGCATTAGGAACTCTGCTTCCTTTACCTTTTATAGGAAGAGAATTCAAGATATTCAAACCTCAGGCATTTTGCCTAATTCTATGTTCAGATCTGAGCTTAAACAGTGACCCCCTACATCTACCTTCTCTTTGAGAAACCACGCTTTCCACATCTACCTTGTCAAGCTCCTCGGGATCTCAAATTTTCAGTCAAATTACTAACTGTTCTAAGCTCCAGCGGGCACAAGTGTAGTTTGTTCAAACCGCTAAGGCAGTCTGGTCATTCTAGGTAATCACTTTGCAAATCTTCTCCACATTGCTTCCAATGCATTTACATCCATCCTTCAATCACAAATATCAGAAGTGCACAGTATTCCTGATAAGTGATGGCATGCTATTGGCTTTCCTAAATACTTCGATACCGGAATGATATTTTTCACTTCATGCACTTGGATACCCAGATCCATCTGTATCTCGGCTCTGAAAAGGTCATTCAGGTAAAATGTTGCTTTTCCATTGTTCCTGCCAAAATGGGCAATTTAACATTTTCTCAGATGCCATTTTCCAAATCTTTTCCCAGTTTTTGTAGTTTCCTTCTGTCCTCTTCACAACTTAATTTTCTATTCATCTTCCTGTCATCAGCAATAAATAAGGTTCTTTTAAAAATATTTTGGAACCCTTTACAATAGCTGTGTGGGAGAATTAGTTTTTGGACTGAGTTATCGTTGATGTGGAGGGGTCAGAAAGAACAAAGGAAAGTCTCTGTTGGGATGGAGGCCAGGGAGATTAAGTAACAGATGTCGTGAAGTAAATTGCAGGACTGAATGGTGATGGGCATTATAAAGAAACATAAAATTTTGTCCAAATTTACCATGAATTGCACCATAAAATGCCATATGAATGCAAGATTGAAGGTATGAAGGAAGGAAGAAAGAAAGCTGACCTATCAAAACAAAAAAGGGAAAATTAGAATTTTGAGGTAAAGGTGTCCATGGAAATCAATCTTGCAATTTAAGTTGAAATCTTTTCGCATATACTTTTGTAAGGAAAGTACTGTGTTACAAACAGATTCCAAATTTGAGTAATTTTATAAACAGTTTAATCATGTATTTCATTTCTCACATTGTAGGAGTTTAAACTGGGTTGAGTCATGTTCTTGAAATGCAATCTCCTGATTCTAATTGCTACAGCTTTAAGATCCCAATGTTCCAGTGTAGGATTTGAAGAGTTATCTAACTGTGTTTGTACCTTGCAAACCAATGACCTCTGCAACCAAGGAGGATGAAGGCTCCCAGTTGGTTCTACCTTAATTATACAGAACTCCTATTGCTGTTCAATGCTAGTTTTCTTTCTCTTCTACCCTTGTTTCTAATGCAGGGAGCTGTTCACCTCTAGTTCTTCTCCAAGACTGTAAAGTATCAACAAATGCGCATATTTACATTGATTAGCCACCCTAGCACCAGTCTTGGAACAAATCTGAAGTGAAAATAAAACCATGTGTTTCCTTTTTAATGCAACATAAAAATACAAATCAGACTTTAGGTCAAAGATGGGTTTTTCTATGTTCAAACCTAAATTTCCTAATGTACCTTCATCTCCCCAGGTGGCTTTTATGCTTTTTTGGAATTCAATGTTCAAAATTATTTTCCAGTCTTCAAAAAAAAGTGTCAGGTCTTCATGGGAGTAAAAACAAATCTATTTTTTTCCTCCACAGTTCCCAAATAACCATATTATAAACTGTCAAACTGTGTCCCTAATTTTAGTGTTTCTCTACATGCATAGAGATGGAAATAGCAGGTATCCAGTAAGAGATACTCTTTAACCTTCCTTCATAAAGGAAAACCTTTATCGTAGGAATTAGTGGAGTGAACCTTCTTTCAACATCATCTTGTGTTTTTTTTTAAAAGTAAGGAGACCAAAGCTATAAGTACCACTCAGTGGTCTCAGTATGAGCCTGTATCACTGCAGCAGCACTCCCATCTTTATAGTTGATTCCCTTTACAATAAGTGATTGGTTCCACTTCTTCCTAATAACTTGATTTATCTGCGTATTTGTTTTGTAACTCTTACTTGAACGCACAGACCCATCTGTACCGTAGTTCTGCAATCTCTCTCTAGGTTTAATAGCTTCTCAGTGACAGGATGACGAGAAAAGCAATGTGGGGGTTTTGAGGGATTGAATGCTGCTTTCTGTTGCACAAGACATGAAGACTATCTAAATAAGTTTGAGATCTCTGATCTTCTGTAGATAGAAAGGTGGGAAAGAAATAGGCAATTCAACTCGACCGGTTCTGATCTTCTGCTTAATACAGTGATGGCTGATTGAACACTTCAAATGACTATTACCCACGATTCCCTTAATTCTTTTCACCATTAGTAATCAGAAATCTATCAGTCTCCAGCTCAAATATATTCAAAGACTGAATTTCCACTGAAAGATTGAGTGAAAAACAAATTCATCTTGGGTCTTAACTGGCAATCCCTTTACTTTAAGTTGTGCCTCTTGGTTTGAGATTCCCCAACAAGGGAAATACCTGTATCTTCCCTACCTGTCCCCTCAGCTATATTTTAAGTTGCAGTGCAATCCCCCCTAATTCTTCAAAACTCTACAACACAGGTATGGTTTCCCTAATATTTCCTCATAGGACAGTCCTACCATCCCTGGTGGTCAGTGCAATGAAACCGCACCAATGTAGAGCAATGATATCCTCTGAGGCCCTGCAATGGACCTGCCACCACCATCCCCATCACAAACCTGCTCACAATGTGGTCTAACCAAGATCCTCTACAATTGATGTAAGACATCACTACTCCTGTGCTCAAATACTCTTAAAATAAATGCTCGCATTTCATAACGTTTCATAATCTCTTGCTGTACTTGCACCTTAGCCTTTAGGAGCTTATAGGCAAAAGCACTTAGTGTCACAGAGTCAGGGATGTACAGCACCGAGACAGACCCTTCAGTCCAACCCGTCCATGCCAACCAGACATCCCAACCCAATCTAGTCCCACCTGCTAGCAACCAGCTCATAACCCTCCAAACCCTTCCTATTCATATACCTATCCAGGTGCCTTTTTAAGTGTTGCAATTGTACTAGCCTTCACCACTTCCTCTGCCAGCTCATTCTGTACATGTACCATCCTCTGCATGAAGAAGTTGCCTCTTAGGGGAAAGATACAAAAGAGACCTCTCTCCCTAAACCTATGCGTCTAGTTCTGGACTCTTTTCTCCCCCCCCCCCCCCCCCCCCCCCTCCTCCCCCCACACACACACACACACTCTAGGGAAGAGACTTTGTCTATTTATCGTATCCATGCCCCTCATGATTTTATAAACCTTATTATGTCACTCCTCAGTCTCTGACACCCCAAAGAAAGAAGCACTTGTTTTGCTAAGTATTTGTCCAATACAGGCGTGCCAGCAGAATGTATAATGGGGAATCGAGAAATGACAGACGTTGAATGATACCATGTCTCTCTCCACTGAGGAAAAGAAAAGAATCTCCTAGAATTGGTGACCAAGTGGATCCAAGGGCATTAGCATGAATAAAAAGAATGTTCTGGAGAAGTTAGAAACTGGTGGTTAGATAAATCCCGAGAACTTGATTTTCCATATCCTGGAGGATTGAACGAGGTGACAATAGAGCTAGTTTATGTTTTAGTCATTATCTTCCAAGATTCTGGAATGATTCTTGTAGATTGGACATAGTCATAGAGATGTACAGCATGGAAACAGACCCTTTGGTCCAACCCATCTATGCCGACCAGATATCCCAACCCAATCTAGTCCCACCTGCCAGCGCCCGGCCATATCCCTCCAAACCCTTCCTATTCATAAACCCAACCAAATGCCTCTTTAATGTTGCAGTTGTACCAGCCTCCACCACTTCCTCTGGCAGCTCATTCCATACCCGTACCACCCTCTGCGTGAAAATTTTTCACCTCTCACCCTAAACCTATGCCCTCTAGTTCTGGACTCCCCGACCCCAGGGAAAAGACTTTGCCTATTTACCCTATCCATGCCACTCAATTTTGTAAACCTCGATAATGTCACCCCTCAACCTCTGACGCTCCTGGGAAAACAGCCCCAGCTTATTCAGCCTCTCCCTGTAGCTCAGATCATCCAACCTTGGCAACATCCTTGTAAATCCTTTCTGAACGTTTTCAAATTTCACAGCATCTTTCTGATAGGAAGGAGACTAGAATTGCATGCAATATTCCAACAGTGGTCTAACCAATGTCCTGTACAGCCGCAACATGACCTCCCAACTCCTGTACTCAATACTCTGACCAATAAAGGAAAGCATACCAAATGCCGCCTTCACTATCCTATCTACCTGCACTCCAAGGTCTCTTTGTTCAGAAACACTCCCTAGGACCTTACCATTAAGTGTATAAGTCCTGCTAAGATTTGCTTTCCCAAAATGCAGCACCTAGCATTTATCTGAATGAAACTCCATCTGCCACTTCTCAGCCCATTAGCCCATTGGCCCATCTGGTTAAGATCCTGTTGTAATCGGAGGTAACCCTCTTTGCTGTCCACTACACCTCCAATTTTGGTGTCATCTGCAAACTTACTAACTGTACCTCTTATGCTCACATCCAAATCATTTATGTAAATGACAAAAAGTAGAGGATCCAGCACCGATCCTTGTGGCACTCCACTGCTCACAGACTTCCAGTCTGAAAAACAACCCTCCACCACCACCCTCTGTCTTCTACCTTTGAGCCAGTTCTGTATCCAAATGGCTCGTTCTCCCAGTATTCCATGAGATCTAACCTTGCTAACCAGTCTTCCATGGGGAACCTTGTCAAACGTCTTACTGAAGTCCATATAGATCACATCTACTGCTCTGCCGTCATCAGTCGTCTTTGTTACTACTTCAAAAAACTCAATCAAGTTTGTGAGACAGTAGTGATGTCACCTCATTATTTAATTCTCTCCAGTTCCATATCGTGTTCACATAACACACAGCACTGACCTGGAGCTATAATCGCAGCTCCATTATTGTCACCAAATCAAAATATTGGAGCTCCATAACAGCGCTGGCTGTGTGAGCCCCACAGGGACCATAGCAATTTGGGAGATGAACATTGCTTGTTGGCCAAGCTAGCAACATCCATGTCCCACAACTGGATAATTGTTTTGTTAGAAAGTTAGTACAGATTGAAGCTGGGGCTTTGTTGGAATAAAGCTTGTGCATTTACCTGGTGTGCTTTTGGTCTATATGCTCTGTGCAAAGTTGGTAACTCTTGGATGTTAGGACAAAGTGAAGTCTGTGGATGCTGGAGATCAGAGTTGAGTGTGTGTTGCTGGAAAAGCACAGAAGGTCAGGCAGCATCCAAGGAGCAGGAGAATTGATGGTTCAGTCTGAAGCCCTCCTTCAGGAATGAGGCTGGGAGCCTCTGGGATGGAGAGATAAATGGGAAGGGGGTGGAGCTGGGGAGAAGGTAGCTAAATGTAATAGGTGGATGGAGGTAGGGTTAAAGGTGATAGATCAGAGAGGAGGGTGGAGCGGGTAGGTGGGAAGGAAGATTGACAGGTGGGACGTGTCATGAGGACAGTGCTGAGCTGGAAGGTTGGAACTGAGGAAACTGGTGAAGTCCACATTGATGCCCTGGGGTTGAAGGGTCCTGAGGCGGAAGATCAGGTGGTCTGCCTCTAGACGTTAGGTGGTGAGGGAGTGGCGATGGAGGAGGCCCAAGACCGGCATGTCCTTGACAGTGGGAGGGGGAGTAGAAATGTCCAGCCACTGGGGTTGGTGTTGGTGTCCCGGAGATGTTCTCTGAAGTGCTCCACGAAAAGGCGTCCTGGCTCCCCAATGTAGAGGAGAGCACATCTGGAGCAATGGATACAATAAATGGTTTCTGTGGAAGTGCAGGTGAAACTCTAATGGATGTGGAAAGCTCCTTTGGGGCCTTGGATGGAAGTGAGGGAGGAGGTGTGTGTGCAGGTTTTGCAATTCCTGTGGTGGGAGGGGAAGGTGCTGGGAGAAGAGGGTGGTTTGTTAGGGAGCATGGACCTGACCAGGTAGTTGCAGAGGGAGCAGTCTTTGTGGAAAATGGAGAGGGAAATATATCTTTGGTGATGGGGTCCATTTGTAGATGGTGGAAATGTCGGCGGTTTATGTGTAGGTTGGTGGGGTGGAAGGTGAGGTGGAAGGTGAGGTGTCATCAGGTAGCTGTGGAAGTCTGTGGGTTTGTTGGGTGTTTTCAAGGCAGAGATTGATAAATTCTTGATCTCTCAAGGAATTAAGGGCTATGGGGAAAGTTCAGGTAAGTGCAATTGAAATAGCCATCAGCCATGATTTAATTAAGTGGACTCCTTGGGCCGAATGGCCTCACTTCCACTCCTTTGTCTTATGGTGCTTTACAAACCCACCAACTCCAACAGCTACCTGGATTGCACCTCCTCCCACCCTACCGCCTGTAAAAATGCTATCCCGTATTCCCAATTCCTCCGCCACATCTGCCCCCAGGAGGACCGGTTCCACTACAGAACACACCAGATAGCCTCCTCCTTTAAAGACAAATTTCTCCTCACACGTGGTTGAAGATGCCCTCCAACTCATCTCATCCACGTCCTGCACCTCTGCTCCCGAGCTCCAACCGCAACAAGGACAGAACCCCCTGGTCCTCACCTTCCACCCCACTAGCCTCCACAAAAATCGCATCATCTGATATTTACGCCACCTACAAATGGACCCCACCGCCAGAGACCCTTCCATCTGTGACTTGGTCAGGTCCACGCCCCCTAACAAACCACCTTACCCTGCCACTGCAGGAATTGCAAAACCTGCGCCCTCACCACCTCCCTCACCACCATGCACAGTCCTAAAGAAGCCTTCCATATCCATCTAGATGCCTTCTCGCGGAGGACTTTAGAGAACATCTCGGGGATACCTGCACCAATCAACCCCACCGCCCTGTGGCCGAACATTACAATTCCCCCTCCCACTGCTCAGGACATGCCAGTCCTGGGCCCCCACCACTCCAACTCCCTCACCACCCGACACCTGGCGGAAGAATGCCTTATCTTCCGCCTCGGGACCCTTTCACCCCAGGGCACCAATGTGGACTTCACCAGTTTCCTCATCTCCCTTCCACCTCTTCCCCCCCACCCCCCCCGACCTTACCCCAGTTCCAACCTTCTAGCTCAACACCATCCTCATGGCATGTCCTAGCTGTCAATCTTCCTTTCCACCTATCCAATCCACCTTCTCCAACCTATCAACTTTACCACCCCCGCCCCCGGTGCAGCCTTAGCTACCTTCTCCCCAGCTGACCTCCCTCCCATTTATCTCTCCACCTCAGAGGCTCCCTGTCTCACTCCTGATGAATGGCTTTTGCTCGAACCGTCCATTTTCCTGCTCCTTGGATGCTGCCTGACCTGTGCTTTTCCAGCAACACTCTCAACTCTTGGATGTTGTGGACAATGCTTGTTGGTTTGAATGTATTCACAGCTTGTGCATGGCATTTGTGGTAAATGAAAGAAGCAGTCTATATAATGGGGTGGGTAACGATTTCTTCACTCATACCATTCAAACCCAATTATTTGTTCAGATACCAATGCCCATTGTAAATGGCTTTTCAATGTCTTGAGAGTTCCTGCCTCTGCCACCTTTTTTTAGGAGTAGAGTTCCAGATACCCACAACACTCTGGGTGAAAGCATTATTCCTCCAATCCCCTTTCATCCTCCTGCTCCTTTAAGACTCTGCCCCTGGTTATTGTCTGCTTGACTAATGGGAAAAGGTTGTCTTTAGCTACGTCCCTCAGAACTTTGCACATCTCAATCAGATCTTCCTTCAGCCTTTTCTGCTCCCAGGGAAACAACTCCAGTGTATCTAGTCTCTCTTCAGAGCTGATTTAATACTCTAGAGAATCTGTTCTTCACCCACTTCAGTGCCAGCACATCCTTTCCATAGTGTGGTGACTCCAGCTGTGGCCTAACAATTGAACCTCACTTACAGCCCCCCTCCCCCCAACCCCAGCCGCCCTATGACGCTCACTTTAAAGTTAGTGTTAATTGATGTTAAGAATAAAAACTTATCATGTTTTCTAAAATAGCACATGGTCAGGGAGGGTGTGAGTGAGTGAGTCTGGATCTGGAATGCACAGGCGGAGAGTGAGAGGGAGTGGGTCTGGATTTGGATTTGGAATGTACGGTCAGTGTGTGAAGGAGTGGATCAGGGCCTGGAATGCACGGGTGGCGAGTGAGTGAGGGGGGTGGGTCAGAGTCTGGAATGTGCGGGCAGTGAGGGGGTGGGTCAGAGCCTGGAATGCTCAGGTTGTGAGTGAGGGAGTGGGTCAGGGTCTGGAATGCACGGGTGGAGAGTGTGAAGGGGGTGCATCAAGACCTGGAACGCACGGGCGGAGAGTGAGAGAGGGAGGTGGTCAGGGTCTGGAATGCACATTGAGTGTGTGATGGAGGCAGTGTTAGCTCTGACCTTTGTAAGATAGAGTTGGATAAGTAGGTGAGGGGAGAATTTGTAGGGCTATAGATATTATTTGGGAGACTGAGTAGTTGTGAAGTATTCTTGCATGTACTCCACAGACAATGGCATCCAGTGCTGCCTAGATGTATTTTCCACTGCACATGATAGGGGTAGACTAGGGTGTTGGCATTTAATCCAGAAGTCTGAGTTAGTACTGAACAGACACTGGTTGAAACCCCACCTTGGAGCTGGTGAAAAGTAAATTCAGTTATTAAATAGAATTCGTTACTTTATCTGGAACTGAAAACTGGTCTCCATAATAGTGACTATTAAAATATTATTAATTGTCATTTTAAACAGTCTGCCCTTCTCTTTTTGGGAAGAAAGTCACCCTAGTTTCTTGGTCCGATTTGCAAGTAACCACAGCAATATAGTTGATGGAAAAACCCTCCGGAATGGTCAAGCTCAAAGCACAGTTGCATCAAACTGATAAAGCTGAAAAAGAATCAAATTGTATAGGCCACCTGACGTTAATCTGAAGACAAACAGCAAGCACAAGTGACCTGAAAAATTATTTTTACCAACATTTTGATCTTGTGCCACAAATGAAAGAATGCTGTCTCAGACGAATCGAGCAACTGCCTGACATCGTCATACTAATGGAATCATACCTGAAAGATAAAAGACGACAATCTCTCCTTTTTAGCATGGGCTTTGTGCAAGGCGAGTCATGTCTTAATAACTTGATTGAATTTTTTGAGGAGGTGATGATGGAGATCAGTGAAGGTAGAACAGTGGACGTTGTCTGTATGGCCTTTAGTAAGGCTTTGACAAGGTTCCTCATGGTTGGCTCATCCAGAAGGTTAAGATGCACGGGATCCACCGTGAATTAACTTGTCCATAGAAGGCAGAGGGTAATGGTGGAAGGGTGTTTTTCAGGTTCACAGTTCATGACTAATGGTGGTCCACAGGGATTCCTCCAGGGACCCTTGCTGTTTGTGATATATATTAATGACTTGGATGAAAATGCACATGGGTGGATTCGTAAGTTTGCAGACGATACAAAGATTGATTGAGTTATGGATTGTATAGAAGGTTGTTAAAGGATGCATCAGATATAGGCAGAGAAATGGCAGATGGACTTTAATCCAGGTAAGTGTGAGGGGCTGCACTTTGGAAGATCAAATGTTAAGTAAAAATATATAGTTAACAGCAGGACGCTGAACAGCATTGACATACAGAGGGATCTTTGGGTTCAAGTCCATAACTTCCTGAAAGTGGCCACAAAAATAAATAGGGTGGTTAAGATGGTGTATGGCATGCTTGCCTTAGCTTGGGTAATTGATACAAGAATCAGGATGTCATGGTGCAGCTTTATAAGACTTTGGTTAGCCTGCATTTACGGTATGGCATTCAATTGTGGTCACTGCATTACAGGGAGGATGTGGAAGCATTGGAGAGGGTGCAGAAGAGGTTTACCTGGCAGCTGCATGGATTTAAGGGTATGAACAAGGAGAGGCTAGAAAAACTGGGCTTGTTTTCTCTGAAGCAATGGAAGCTGAGGGGAGACTTGACAGAAATCTATAAAATTGAGGACCTTAATACTAGGTGCATGTGTTTCAGGTGAGAGGGGGCAAGTCTTTTTTTTATGCAGAGTAGTAGGACTCTGGAGCCTGCTGCCAGGGGTGCTGGTGGAGGCAGATATGATAGGGGTGTTTTAGATAAGCACATGCAGGGATATGAACCAAGGGCAGGCAGAAGGGATTACTTTAATTTGGCGTCATGTTTGTCACAAAATTGTGGGCTGAAGGGCCTGTTCCTGTGCTGTCCAATTCTATACTCTGGTCATTGACTTCAGGAAGAGGAGTGTAGGATACATCCCTGTTTGTAGCAGTGGTCAAGAGCTTCAAGTTCCTCGGAGTAAATATCACCAACTATCTGTCCTGGTCCATTCATATCGATGCTACAGTCAAGAAAGCAAACCAACACCTCTACTCCTTCAGAAGGCTAAGGAAATTTGGTCACAGTGACTCTTAATTTTTATAGATACACCATAGAAAGCATCCTACCTGGATCATCGCAGCTTGATATGGCAACTGCTCTTTCCAAGGTGGAGTTGGTTTAGCTCAGTTGACTGGATATTTTGTTTGCAAAGCAGTGTGATGCCAACAGTGTGGACTCAATGCCCACACAGGCTGCGGTTACCATGAAGAACTCTTTTTCTCAATTCTTTCTCCCCCTCCCCACCTCCACCTTGTCTGAGGTATGATGGCCTTCAGGGTTTAATCACCACCAATCATGTATCTCAGAGAGAAGCCTTATCATCTGGTAAAACTATGGCGACTTGAAGATTGTGGACACAGCCCAGTCCATCATGAAAACCAGCCTTCCTTCCATTGATTCCATCTAAATTTCCCACTGCCTCAGGAAAGCAGCCAACATAATCAAAGACCCCCTCCTGCCCCAGTTACACACTGTTCCGCCCTCCTTCATCAAACAGAAGATTCGAAGTTTGAAAACACGGGCCAACAGATTTAAGAGCAGCTTCTTCCCTGTTGTTGCCATACTGATTAACAGACCTCTTGTTTATTCGAGTTGAGCTTTCTTTACATCTTCTTTGTAGCAGTAACACTGTAATCTGCATTCTGTTCTATTATTCTGAAGTACTTGCATAGGTTGTGATTTGTCTGGTTGGCACGCAAAATAATATTTTTCACAATCTCTGTACATAACAATAATAAATCAGATAAAATCAAAAGTCTTAGGTAATGCTGTCACCATCCCTAGATAAGTCCTGTCCATCTGCTCCACCAGTCCCAGCTGATGAATCAATGAATCAATGCATCAATTCATCCATAATGAACACCACTTGGAGGAAGCAGTGAGGGTGCCCACAACCCAGAATCCATTTCAGTGCCCCCCACCCCCCTCAGTACTGACTGAGGTGATTACATCCTAAATGTACTTGACCCCATCCTCATCCTTGCCAATCTGCCTACTGCAGATGCTTCTGTCCATTAATGATCATCACTGTGCTTCTAGAGGCAAAGTCCTGTCTTCACAGTGATGTTAGCTTACATGGTGTTGTGTGGCAGGATGATCATGCTAAATTGAATCGACTTTGAACAGATGTAGGAATTCAAGACTGGCTATCTACAGCAGCAGAATTGTTTTCCATCAGAAGCTGCGACCTTCTGGCCCGGCATATCTCCAACTCAACAGTTGCCACCAAGCTGGGGGAAAAGCCCTGGTTCAATGGAGAGTGCAAGAGAGCATGCCAGGAACAGTACCTAAGGGTCAACCTGGTGAAATTACCAAGGAGGACAGCATAAATCGCGAGTGATATAGCCAGTGAATCCACAAAGGCAAAAATCAGCCCTGCCTCATCCAATAGTGAATGATGATGGATAACGATTCATGGTAGTGGGGGTAATACATTAGTGTGAAAGCTAATGGGATCATCTCCAGCTAGAAGTGCCAGCTCGACCCATCTTGGTCTCCTCCTGAGTCCCCAGAATCATGGATGCTAAAATTACAGAATTATTGCTCAGCTCGGCTAGTCCAACCCATCGTGCCCCTGGCAGCTTTCCTAATCCAGGTGTTGCCATTCCAGTCACTAAGACACTGAAGCAATTAATGCCCAAACACAGCAAGAGTTGTACAGAGTTCAGGATTTGGCTGGCAAATGACCATCTCCAAATAGGGAGAATCCATTTCCTGGGGGTGGGGGGGGGGGGGGGGGTGCTATAATGGCATTGCCATTACTGAATTCCCTCTGATCAACATCCTGGGGTTACCATTCACCAGACTCACTGAACAGGCAAGTAGCATAAGTAATTAGTAAGGCAGTTTTATTTTGAATTCTTTGCCTGGTTGTGGGGGTCACTGGCTGGGGCATCTCCAGTTGCTTTTGAGAAGATGGTGGTGAGGATGAGCTTGTTCCTGAACCAATGCCGTCAGGTCTGTGTAGGAGGCACCCACACAGTGCTGTTAGAAAAGGAGTCACGACTTGTGCATCTAATTGTGTTGATTCACTCTAGTTATGTTTTCTCCATTCCTGCTAAACATTAGGTGAAGGAGTTTTGTCCATTTCTTAACTATTACACAAGTGTCCTCTCCTTGTGAAGGTGCTTATTTGTAAACATTCTCCCTGTATCCATTTGATCAGATCTTTGGTTTTAAGGAGGTTTGCTGTATCATCCTTCAGCTGACTTTTAATTTTCACTTACAAAAACATTGGAAAAGCTTAAGACCTCTGGCAGCTTGACCTGAACCATTAACTCTGATTTCTCTGCACAGATGCTTCCAGACCTGCCGAGCTTTTCCAGCAATTTCTGCTTTTGTTTCAGAATTGCAGATGCTGGAAATCTGAGTTTTTTTATTTAACTTTCACTTGTTTCTTTCACGATGTCAGGAATTAATAAACAAACTGCTTGTTAGTAGTTGCACAGTAAATTAGCTTCTTGAATATGTGAGATGACCAGTGGAAGGGGAATGTTTGTTCTGTGTTTCTCTCACTCGGCCTGTTTCGTTCTCATTCTCTCTCTCTCTCTCTCTCTCTCTCTCTCTCTCTCTCTCTCTCTCTCTCTTTCGGTCTGCTTGTTTCTCTTTTTCACTCTGCTCGTTTCCCTGTCTCTTTGCCTCTGAGTGTGTCTGTTTCTTTGTCTGTCTGTCTCTCTGTCAGTCTGTAAAACTCTGCCCCTGTCTCTCCCAGTCTGTGTGGCTCACTCATTGAGAAGAGTTTGAGTTCGCCACCATTTCCATATATGGCCATCTTCCATCAGCAGTATCCTTGTTGGGGCCTCTGAGTTATTCCTTATAAGCTGCAGCTGTCCTGGAGGCAGGCATTTCTGAATTATGAGGAGGGGTTGTATCGGGGGATCATTTGCCGTCTCTGTGCTGGCATCTGTTGCAGTGCCACATGTCCCCGTGAGTGCCGATGTTTTTAGCCTGTGATGTAGTGAACTGATTGCACATGTGCCCTATGTCCAATCTGTTTTGATTAGGTTGGAATCTGGTTGAACTCCAGGAGTCCCTCTTTGCAGGCAACTCTGAATGAGCTGCGTTATCGTACTGTCACCCATCAGTGGGCAGAATAAGCCTGACCTAACTCTGATGAGCCTGTTGTGTGTCTGTTTAACACTTCTTCCTGATCATCACTGTTTTCCTGACACCTCGTTCTCTGTCGAGCTGCCACCTGTGATTGGATCATACTGTCCACAGGCCCACAGAACACCTTTGGCAAGCACAGGGCAAGGGGGCTAAAAGAACAATGAGCAGTTCCAGAGCGATTTCAGATCCAGGATAGACCAGAATCAGAGGAGCATATAAATCCCCAGAGTTATGGTCTGGAGGGGATTGCGGAGCTGGGGAAGGGCGATAGTCTGGAGGGACTCTCTGGGACGGAGAAGAGTGCGGGTCTGGAGGGGCTTTCAGAGCTGGGGAGGGGCGTGGGTCTGGAGGGGCTCTCAGGGATGGAGAAGAGTGCGGGTCTGGAGGGGCTTTCAGAGCTGGGGAGGGGCGCGGGTCTGGAGGGGCTCTCTGAGACGGAGAAGAGTGCGGGTCTGGAGGGGATCGCGGAGTCAGGGAAGGGCGCAGGTCTGGAGGGGCTCACGGGGACAGGGAGGGGATCACTGCCAACGGGGAGGGGTGCGGGGACGGGGAGAGAATCATGGAGGTGGGGAGGGGCGCGGGTCTGGAGGGGATCACTGGGGGAGGTGGGGAGGGGATCATGGCCACTGGGACGGGTGCAGGTCTGAAGGGGATCGCAGAGGTGGGGAGGGGATCGCGGCGACTGGGAAGGGTGCGGGTCTGGAGGGGATCGCGGGGAGGATTGCAGAGGTGGGGAGGAGTGCGGGTCTTGAGGTGTATACTGGGTTAAGGGAGCATTGTAATGCTTGAGATATCTGAGATCAGTTGTTAGTGAGGCTGGAGGAGATGTGTTTGAGACCTTGGACAGTAAGCTGGGAGGTGGTGATTGGGCAAATGTTGTACCTTCTATGATTGTGTGGAGAGGAGGCCTGAGGAAGTGTTAGGAATAATGAAGGAGTTGTCTCAGAGGGAACCTATAAAGTGAAGGGGGAGGGGGAAATGTGTTTGGTGGTGGTATCATGCTAAAGATGGTGGAATTAGCAGCTTGTTTGAATGTAGAGATTGTTAGGGTGGAAATTAAGAGTAAACTTTGCCTTCATACTGGGAAGGAGGGTAAAGGCTGTAGGCACAGCAATGTTGACCACATCTATTTGTGAATAGAAGTATCACATTTACTCCTCTCTAATTCTCTGTCGTCTCCTCTGTGACCAGGGAAATTTTAAAGTTATGCCAAGCCCTTTTCTGATTTCTCCAATTTACCCTTAGCAATTTGGGTGCAAGCCATCCAGGCTAAATGGTTTATCCACTGCACACGCAACATTTCATTTCCTCCATAATCTTGCACTGTTACAGCGACTGTGTGAGAATATTGATTCTGTATCCGAGTCCATTCAAACCCATGCTAGCTCTGTGTGGAGCAGTTGTCAGTTCCATTTCTCTGCCTTATCCCCTAGTCCAGCAAATTTATTTCTCTCAGAAACCCACCCAAATTTATTTTGAGGAAATTGATCAGCTTTGCTCATAATCCATGAGTTTCAGATCTTCAGAACTCAGCATATAATATAAAAGCTTATCTTGGGGTGATGTGGTGGCTCAGTGGTGAGCACTGCTGCTTTACAGCGCTAAGGACCTGGGTTCGATTCCACCTTTGGGCAACTGTCTGAATTTTGCAAATTCTCTCCATATCTGTGTGGGTTTCCTTCAGTTGTTCCAGTTTCCTCCCACAGTCACACGGATGTGCAGGTTGGTGGATTGACCATGCTAAATGTCCAGGGATCTGTAGGTGTAGTGGATTAACCATGGGAAATGCAGGGTTATAGGGATAGTGTTGACTCAGTGGGCTGAATGGCCTGTTTCCACACTGTACAGATTCTATGATTCATGTCCCCTTGTGTCTTTTATCCAAAACCTTAAGCCTCTGTCCACAGTCATTGAACTATCAGCTAATGAGAACAACCTTTTTGTTTTCCTTTCTAAACTGGTCAGGGTCTTCTACACATCCATAAAATCTACCCTCAATCTGTTTTGCTCCAAGTACTACAACCCCAACTTCTCCAATGTAACCTTCTGGCTAAAATTCCTCGTTCCTGGAATCATTCTGGGAATCTCCTTTACACTGTCTCAATGACCCTCACATCCTTCCTAGAGCATAGTGACCAGAACTGAATACATTAACTTAACCGAGGCCTAACCAGAGCTTTTGGAAAAGCTTCAGCATCATTTTCCTGCTTTTATATTTAATATGCCTGTTTATCAAGCCCGTGATCTCATGTGTTTTGTGAACTCTTGTCACAGTATGTGCTGAAATCATCAAAGATCGATACATGTGAAACTCCAGCTTCCTCTGTCCCCTGCACTCTCTTCAGAACTAGGTCTCTTAATCTACATTGCCTCAACCTATCCCTTCTGTTAAATACATCACCTTGCACACCTATGATTTAAATGCCATCTGTTATTTGTTTCCCATTCCTTCAAATATAAATTTTGAAATTTACTCTGTATTCCAATGGCCAAGTTATTTCTGTATGGTAAGCATTGCAGAGCTCCTAACGTGGGGACACCACTGGCTTTGCTAAAAGACACCCACTTATCAACAACTCGCTGTTTTCTGTCCTTGTGGCAGTTTCTACACAAGTTGTTACTGTCTGTTCTATTCCAGGAGCTCAGTGTCTTTAAGCAGACTGCTCTGTGGCACTTAGTTCAACACCTCCATAGTAAATGCTCATTAAGTATTTCAGCTTCAATGCACACATTATTCATTTGATTCCTAATGGGATCCTTCTGAGCTCTTACTACCCAAACATAGAAGCTATGGAAATGATATAGCACAGAAAAAAGTCATTGGGCCCTTCTTGTCCATGCTGACTCAAGATACCTAGACACCCTTTCTAATCCCATATTCCTACACATAGCCCACAGTCTTGCAGTTTGCAGCACTTAAGATGGAGATCCATGTGCTTTTTAAAAGAGTTTAGGGTCTTTTCCTCCACTGCCAACTCAGGCAGCAAATTCCAGACACCCACCACCCACTGTGTAAAAAATGTTTTTCGCCTCTAATCCTTCTGCCACTCAGTTTGAATCTGTGACCCCTGGTTTTTTAATTCTGTGCTCGGGGAAACAGGTTCCTCCTGTCCGGTCTATCTCAATCCCTCACCATTTAATCTCAATCAGGTTACCCCTCAGCCTTCAGTGTTCCAAGCAAAACGACCCCAATCTCTCCCCAGAGCTCCAATTATCCAGTCCTGGCAGCATTCTTGTGAATCTGCTCTGCACTCTCTCCAGTACAGATCTAACCTCCCTGTAATGTGGGGGCCAGAAGTGCACAGAATTCTCCAGTTCTGGCCTTGCCAGTGTTTCTTATACCCCTATTTTTCTATTCTATACCTCTGCCAGTCAAGGAGAGCATTCATATGCCGCCTTTACCACCGTATCTACCTGTAATGCTACTTTTTTTTAGGGACCTGTGCACTTGCACGCCAAGATCTCTCACTTGATTTACCCGTCTCAGTGTATTCTCATTTATTGAGTATTCCCTTTTCCTGTTTGACCTCACCTCCCTCTTGTTTAGCAGAGTTGATCTTCAGCTGCCAACTCCAGTAAACCATCTCTATCATTTAGTAGCTGACAGCTGTCATCTACACTATCTGTTACATGACCAATCACTGACATCCCAGTAGACAGGTTTTGGAGTCCCTTTTCTGTTGACAGCCGTTTGTTTCATATTCTCTTTTTTTTGCCAGTCATAGTTCCCTCTCAACTAATACTATTTTGCTTCCTTCTTGCTTGAAGAATTTGCCTGACATACATCTCTCACTCTCCTGAAACTCGTGGACTATGAGCAAAGCTGATCAGTGATTTCACATGGAATTAGGGTGGGAAATACATTTCGGGAAATAAATTGGATTGCACGAGCAATTGCACTGAAAACTAACATGAGCTTGATAGAGCATTAGCATTGACAGGTTGCATGGCCAGTTTCTGTGTGGTATGCTCTGTGTTGTCACATTCAGTAGAATGGCCAACTGAGTATGAACCCACCATGGCTCTGTCTCTCCATCTCTGGTGTTGGTGTGTTCATGTGGACCAAACTTGACAGATCATCCAACATTGAAATGAGTTCCTGTTGATTGCTCACTATTCTGCCTAAGTCAATGTGTTTGGAACAGAGGCATATTTGAATGAAGTGAGTGAAAGGGATGGTTAGAACCAAACTGATGTACTGCACTAAGTTCCTGCTGGAACTGTGGGAGCATTTTTCATAGCCGGTAAAGTTCACACAGACGTTGCTGGAGTAATGTGACCACTGTTGTGTTGCCACCATTTTACAATTCTCATCCCAGTGATCACATCTCTCCTGTTTCTCTATTTTCTCCAGCCCCTAGTCCCTGGAATTCTCTCCTTTAATATACCACCCTGTGGTTCAGTGTCCGTGGTTTTGGGAGAGCTGCTCTTGTGACTGGGATTGTCACAATAAAGGATCTGTTCACCTCCCTCCATCCTGAACTGCTGCTGCTGCGATGGTGGCAGCTTCGAGCGATCCTGTTCACAACCAGCTATCCTCTGGCATAGAGAGATCTATGCTTGAGGGGGAGGGTGCATGTGTGATACGGGACAGGAGGGAGAGGCATCCTAGGGGTGTACAGCACGGAAACAGGCCATTTGGCCCAGCTTGTCCATGCTGACCAGGTTTCCCAAACTGAACTAGTCCTGTTTGCCTGTATTCTGGATTCGTGGTGCTGGAAGAACACAGCAGTTCAGGCAGCATCCAAGGAGCAGCAAAATCGACATTTCGGGCAAAAGCCCTTCATCAGGAATAAAGGCAGAGAGCCTGAAGCGTGGAGAGATAAGCTAGAGGAGGGTGGGGGTGGGGAGAAAGTAGCATAGAGTACAATAGGTGAGTGGGGGAGGAGATGAAGGTGATAGGTCAGGGAGGAGAGGGTGGAGTGGATAGGTGGAAAAGGAGATAGGCAGGTAGGACAAGTCCGGACAAGTCATGGGGACAGTTACTGAGCTGGAAGTTTAGAACTAGGGTGAGGTGGGGGAAGGGGAAATGAGGAAGCTGTTGAAGTCCACATTGATGCCCTGGGGTTGAAGTGTTCCGAGGCGGAAGATGAGGTGTTCTTCCTCCAGGCGTCTGGTGGTGAGGGAGCAGCGGTGAAGGAGGCCCAGGACTTGCCTGTAGTTGGTCCATATCCCTCTACACCTTTCCTATCCATGTACCTGTCTAAATGCCTTTTAATGTTGTAGTTGTACAGCCTCTACCACTTCCTCTGGCAGCTCATTGTATACATGCACCACCCTGTATATGGTAAAAGTTGCCCTTCAGGTCCCCTGTAAATTTCTCCTCTCACTTTAAACCTATGAACTATGGTTTTGGTCTCCACTACTCTGGGGAAAAGACCTTGGCTATTCATCTTCTCTGTGACCCTCATAATTTTATAAACTTCTGTAAGATTACCCCTTCTACACTCCAGGGAAATAAGTCTCAGCCTATCCAGATCCTCCTTATAACTCAAACCCTTCCGTCTCTGTAACATCCTTGTAAATCATTTTTTGCTCGCCTTCTGGTTTCATAATATCCTTCCTATAGCAGGGCTACCAGCGTTATAGGCAATACTCCAAATGTGGCCTTACCAATGTCTTGTGCATCTATAACATAATGTTCCAGTTCCTGTACTAAATGCTGTGACCAATGAAAGCAAGTGTACCAAAAGCCGCCTTTACTGCCTTGTCTACCGACTCCATTTTTAAAGAAATATGTACACTTCCCAGGGTCCTGCCGTTAACTGTGGAAGTCCTACCTTAATTTGTCTTTCCTGAATGCATTGCCCTGCATTTATGTGAATTAAACTCCATCTACTATTACTCTGCTCACTGGCCCAGTTGATCAAGATCCCACATTGTACTCTTTGATGATCATCTTCATTGTCCACTGTTTTCGTGTCATCTGTAATCTTACCATGCCTGCTAAAATTATGAACCTACAGTCGGTTCTGATATAACGCAATAGTCCCATCCGTGTTATAAGAAAATCACGCAGTAGCCACACCATTTAAGCTATTGGGACTGGAATCGTGTTATACCCAACACACAGATAAGGAAAGTTTGCCTTCTACAAATAAGTCTAAATTCTTCAATTATGTTAAAGCTGATTTGCATTAAAGAAACGCGTTATAGTAGAACCAAATTATAGCATCCTTATAGTTTGGAAAGAGGTCATTTTGTCCAATGAGTCTGCACCGACACTCCAAAGAGCATCCTGCCCAGACCAAGACCCCTATCCTATCCCTGTAATCCTGTATTTAGCACAGCCAATCCACCAAGCCTGCACATCTTATGGGCAGCACAGTGGCACAGTGGTTAGCACTGCTGCCTCACAGCGCCAGAAACGCTGGTTCAATTCCCGCCTCAGGCGACTGACTGTGTGGAGTTTGCACATTCTCCCTGTGTCTGCATGGGGTTTCCTCCCACAGTCCAAAAATGTTCAGGTTAGATGAATTGGCCATGCTAAATTGTCCCGTAGTGTTAGGTGAAGGGGTAAATGTAGGGGTATGGGTGGGTTGCGCTTCGGCAGGTCGGTGTGAACTTGTTGGTCCGAAGGGCCTGTTTCCACACAGTAAGTAATCTAATCTAATCTAATCTAATCTAATCTTTGGATTCTGGGAGGAAACTGAGCATCTGGAGGGAACCCCCACAGACATGGGGAGAACAGGCAAACTCTTCACAGACTGAGGAGGGGTGGGTGTAGGAGGGGCGGGTGTGCGAGGTGCTGGGTGATGATGGGATGTTAATGTGGCTTTTCTTTGTCTAACTGGGTGCTAGTATTGCCACTGTGGTACACCGGGTCAATTAATTGGCTTTCTCCAAGGAGTCCTTTCTTGTTGGAATGTGCAGTGATTCAGCTGTAAATTATGGCATTGTGACAAGATTAAAATTTTGATGCAGTGACGTTGTGGTAATTTCACTAGAACTAGAGACTCAGGCTAATGCTGTGAAGGCAAGAGTTCAAATCCCATCATCGCATGGTGATAAAAATCTGGAATGAAAAGGGAATGTAATCATAGTCAATCGTTGTAGAAACCCGTCGAGTTCAGTAATGTCCTTAATGGTGGGAAATCTCACATCATTACTTGCTCTGGCCAAATCTGACTCTAGTAGATCAGTTTAGAAATAACAAGACACCAGGTTATAGTCCTGGTGAAGGTACAAGTTTTCATCAGGTAGCTATTAGGGCAGAATACATAGGACACAATTTTTAATTGAAAAATCAAAGTGTCATACAACTGATGTAATGTATTAGGAGACAAACCTCGATGGCTGTTAAGTCTTTAATCACTTGGAATGGGGATGCAGGTTTCAATTGATTAGTATGGACGTTCTAGAATTTCTTTCAAGTCACAGCCCTGAGATAACTTAAGGTTTTATCAGAATATAAAAAAAGTGATATCTCCACTCAGACAATGCATTAAAAGGTGTGAGGTTAAAGTGAGTCTGTATTCCAACTTGAAGTCCGACTGTTTCCATTTCCATATTAGGAATTTATAAAACAGCACATTGACTGGCTGCCTACAGATTACATAGAACATAGAAGAATACAGCGCAGTACAGGCCCTTCAGCCCTCGATGTTGCGCCGATCAAAGCCCACCTAACCTACACTAACCCACTATCCTCCATATACCTATCCAATGCCCGCTTAAATACCCATAAAGAGGGAGAGTCCACTACTGCTACTGGCAGGGCATTCCATGAACTTACGACTCGCTGAGTGAAGAACCTACCCCTAACATCAGTCCTATATCTACCCCCCCTTAATTTAAAGCTATGCCCCCTTGTAATAGCTGACTCCATACGTGGAAAAAGGTTCTCACTGTCAACCCTATCTAACCCCCTAATCATCTTGTACACCTCTATCAAATCACCCCTAAACCTTCTTTTCTCCAATGAAAACAACCCCAAGTGCCTCAGCCTTTCCTCATAGGATTTTCCTACCATACCAGGCAACATCCTGGTAAACTTCCTCTGCACCCGTTCCAGTGCCTCCACATCCTTCCTATAGTATGGCGACCAAAACTGCACACAATATTCCAGATGCGGCCGCACCAGAGTCTTATACAACTGCAGCATGACCTCAGGACTCCGGAACTCAATTCCTCTACCAATAAAAGCCAGTACGCCATATGCCTTCTTCACTGCACTATTTACCTGGGTGGCAACTTTCAGAGATCTGTGTACATGGACACCAAGATCCCTCTGCTCTTCCACACTACCAAGTAGTCTACCATTAGCACAGTAATCCATCTTTTTATTACTCTTACCAAAGTGAATCACTTCACACTTAGCTACATTGAACTCCATTTGCCACCTTTCTGCCCAGCTCTGCAGCTTCTCTATATCCCGCTGTAACCTGCCATATCCTTCCTCACTGTCTACAACTCCTCCGACTTTCGTATCATTGTGCGCTTTTTGAACAAAATAGAATGTATCTTCAAATACAAATCTGCAAATACAATTTCACCTCATAGACTTATGCATGTGTCGGAGAGGGAAGGTGTGTGCATGTGGGTGTGAGGGAGAGAGTGTGCACTTGGTCACGTTTGCAGACACCATCGAGTACATGCCTGTGAGAGGGTGTGTATCTGAGTGGGTCTGTGTGAGTGTGTTTGTGTCTGTGAGTGTGTGAGAGAGAATGCTGTGAGACAGGAGCCTAAGATCCCAGTTGAAATTGTCCTCATGGCTACCAAATGTGGCTGTCTGCCTCTGCTCGGCAACTCTGCATTGTTGCCTATCCTGGAATCCATCTTGGACATTCACCCAGAAATTTGAGTCTGAATGTATATTGATGAGAGCAAGCAGACGCTATGACAATGGATGAATGGACATGGCACAACAATCGCTAGACAGGGATGGCCCCCCCCACCCAGTTGGGGAACACTTCAGCGGTCAAGGACATTAGGCCTCAGATCTTCAGGTGAATGTCCTCGAAGGCGGACTTGATTATAGGAAACAATGCAGAGTCGCCAAGCAGAGGCTGATAGCTAAGTTTGGTACCCATGAGGGTGTCTTCAACCGGGATCTTGGGTTCATGTCATGCTACAGGTGACCCCACCACACTATACACTCTCACATTCGTGCACACATACATTTGTGCGCACTCTATCTCACTCACACACTTCCTCTCATACATGCACACACACACTCTCACACACACCCTCTTACATATACTCCGTCACACTCGCATGCACACACTTTTTCAACCAGGCACGCACACATCCTCTCTTCCTACCCCCTGCCCCCGTCTCTCACGCACGCGCGTACACTTTCCCTCTCCTGCACACACCCCACACAAGAAGTGTACGGGGTGAATTTGCATTTGCGGATTTGTGTTTGCAGATACATTATATTTTATTCAAAAAGTACACAATCTATAGGCAGTCAGTCAATGTGCTATTTTATAAATTCCTAATTTGGAAATGGAAACCATCTGACTCCAGGTTGGGATACAGACACACTCTAACCTCAAACCTTTTAATGTATTGTATGAGCTGAGATGTCACTTTTTTTAATGTACTGATAAAACTATAAGTTACCTCAGGGCTGTGACTTGAAACAAATTCTGGAATTTACATATTAGTTAATTGAAATCTGCATCCCCATTCTAAGTGATTAAAGACTTAACAGCCATTAAGGTTTTTGGATCAGAGTGGTGGTGGTGGAAAAGCACAGCAGGTCAGACAGGATCTGAGGAGCAGGTATTTGTCGAATGTATCACAACAGTTGGATGACATTTGATCCTTTAGTATACATTCTATGTCCTATGCCCATTAGCTACCTGACAAAGGAGCAGTGCTCATAAAGCTTGTACAGAGGAACCTCGATTATGCGGTATTTGCTGAGCTGAATATCGGATTACTTGGCACAATCGCAAGGTCCTGATGCTTGGCTAAACTGTTATCCGGTATTCGTTTATCTGGAATTTGATTAACTGAACAAAAAGCTCCCTATCCGCGTACTTTCAAATAAACCTGTTGGTCTATAACCTGGTGTCGTGTCATTTTTTAACTTTGTCCACCCCAGTCCGACACCTGCTCCTGCACATCATAACTCTGTATCCACAAGAGTGTGGTAGATTCTGAACTGCCTTCTGCAATTGTCGACCAAGATATTCACTGGCAATTAAAGCTGGGCAACAGATACTCTGTTTAAGCCATTGGGGTCAGGTGCTGGCAGTCCCTGCTCTCAACATTCTGCCCTCTTTTTGTCTTTTTGCCCATGCACTGTGCTCTCTAGTGGTCCTTTTTCACCCACCTTCCCTTACCCTGTCCATCTCCTTTCCCTATTTCCCTCCTTCTCCTCGATTTTCTACCCCATCCCCACTTGCTGTTCACCACCTTTCCACTAACATTGCCCCCCCCGCTTCTCCATTGTTCATCCCCCATAAACCCTGGTCTATGCCCACCCCCAAACCACACTCTTCCCACACCCCTCCGCCAAAGCCTGCTCTTCCCACCCCCTCCCCGTCCCCCAAATAATGCTCATCCCTTGCCCTGCAAACAAGGCTCTCTCTCCCTACCCCCAAACCCTGCTCTTCTTTCCTCCTCTCCCAAACCGCACTCTCCCCTCCCCCGGAACCCTGCGAAACCCGCTCTCCCTGTACCCCACGCTCCCCTCCTCTCCCCTCCCCTCCCACAAAGCCCACTCTTCCCTGCCCCCAAACATCACCCTCCCCTCCCCCAAAGCCTGCCCTTCCTTTGCCCCAAACCTCGCCCTTCCTTTCCTCCAAAGCTCGCTTTTCCCTACCTCTCCCAAACTACACTCTTCCCTCCCTTCTCCAAAGCCTGCTATTCCCAAACCCCTCGCCCAAACTCTGCCCTTTCCCGCCAAAATCCCTGCCTGGAAATGAGGTGGAGGCAGATTCGATTGAGGCATCCAAGAGGGCACTGGAGTTTTTGGATAGTCGTAGTGTGTGCAGATTTATAGGGTGAACACAAGAAATTGGCCTTGGGTAATTCCTTCACAGAATGGCTCCTTCTGTACAGGAATAATTTTGTTGTTCTGTCCTGCGATGCCTTAATATCTGACCTCAGTGATGTCTCGGGGTTTATTGGAGACTGGACAGTGATGGGGACAAAGTCCTCTGAGAGGGTCCTGAGGATCATCTTCAGAATGAAGTGGGTGATGTTCCCACTGTTGGGGTTAGGTGGGGAGGGTATGGGCATTACAATTTGTCACACATTGTTCGAAAATATTTCCCTTTCCAACTGCTTTAAAAGATTTTTATTTCCAATTTTTCAGCTGTTTAAACAGCCATGAGGTGCAACAGAAGCAGTATTTCAAGGTCAGAACAGGGGAATTCCAACTAAACTACAACCAGGATATGGATTTAAACTTGGAGGAACAAGAGGCAATTGTCATGTCCATGTCTGCAAATGTTCAATAAACACATTGGAGAATGTTTTTACGTGAATTCTCAAAATTGTTTCCGTTCCTTTGGCTAGGGATGTGAACACGCTGAAATCTCTCTGTTCTGGCTCAATACTGCTCTTATTTACCCCTGCCTCCTCCCTGATTTTATTTGCTGGTTCTATCTTCAAACCTCCCACACACACCCACCCCCACCCCAAACCCCACTCCCACTACAACAATTTCTCCCTGTACTGCTCCCTGGCTTCTCGTGTAGTGCCTTGCGGGCCCTGTCCCTCCCCTGCAGTACTGCCCCGGCCCTGTCCCTTTCCTGCAGTACCGCCCCGGCCCTGTCCCTCTCCTGCAGTACCGCCCCGGCCCTGTCCCTCCCCTGCAGTACCGCCCCGGCCCTGTCCCTCTCCTGCAGTACCGCCCCGGCCCTGTCCCTCCCCTGCAGTACTGCCCCGGCCCTGTCCCTCTCCTGCAGTACCGCCCCGGCCCTGTCCCTCTCCTGCAGTACCGCCCCGGCCCTGTCCCTCCCCTGCAGTACCGCCCCGGCCCTGTCCCTCCCCTGCAGTGCCTTCCGGGCCCTGTCCCTCCCCTGCAGTGCCTTCCGGGCCCTGTCCCTCCCCTGCAGTGCCTTCCGGGCCCTGTCCCTCCCCTGCAGTACCTCCCTGGTCCTGTCCCTCCCCTGCAGTACCGCCCTGGCCCTGTCCCTCCCCTGCAGTGCCTTCCGGGCCCTGTCCCTCCCCTGCAGTACCGCCCCGGCCCTGTCCCTCCCCTGCAGTACCGCCCTGGCCCTGTCCCTCCCCTGCAGTGCCTTCCGGGCCCTGTCCCTCCCCTGCAGTACCTCCCTGGTCCTGTCCCTCCCCTGCAGTGCCTCCCGGGCCCTGTCCCTCCCCTGCAGTGTCTTCCCTGCCCTGCCACTCCCCTGCCCTGCCCTGTACCTCCCCTGCAGGACCTCCCGGGCCCAGTCCCTCCCCTGCATTAGCTCCCGGATCCTGTCCCTATCCCTGCATTAGCTCCCGGATCCTGTCCCTATCCCTGCATTAGCTCCCGGATCCTGTCCCTATCCCTGCATTAGCTCCCGGATCCTGTCCCTATCCCTGCATTAGCTCCCGGATCCTGTCCCTATCCCTGCATTAGCTCCCGGGCCCTGTCCCTATCCCTGCATTAGTTCCCGGGCCCTGGCCCTGTCCCTCCCAGTACCTAGCAGGTCCTGTTCCTCCCCTGCAGTACCACCCAGGCCCTGTCCATCCCCTGCAGTACCTCACCACCCTATCCCTCCCAGGCCCTGTCCCTCCCCCTCCCCCTCCCCTGCAGTGCCTCCCCGGCCCTGTCCCTCCCGGGCCCTTTCCCTCCCCTGCAGTCCCTCCCGGGCCCAGTCCCTCCTGGGCCCTTTCCCTCCCCTGCAGTGCCTCCCGGGCCCTGTCTCTCGCTGCAGGGGCTTGGAGCACAGAGTCTAGGATATGGCACTGGGGAGGTTTGTTGTTTGCGAATGGTATTTAGGATGTTGTGGGAGATTGGGCACTGGGACAGAGTGCTCTGTGCACCAGGTCATTGTCGGGGAAGAGCCTGATTGTGTGCTAGTGGATGTGTACCTTTTCTTTATTGAAGATAATAACGTACGTTCTCGTTCGGTCAGTTTCCTCCCTTTAAGATATATTTTGTCCCGTGTTTCATCAGGCATGAAAGGCCGTCGGTAGGAAGTTGCAGCGTAATGACCAGCGTAATGCTAGAGTCAATGTAATTCCCACGATTTCGAAAAATTAGATCACAAATTTCATTGAATTTCTCTTTCCTCACTGGTCAGACTCTGAATGAGCTGAGGTGATGGGGGACTGGATTACCTCCAGGATGTTGTCTCATCCATCTCATTTTCATCCACAGTTGTTGGGTTGAAGATTGTGCAAGGGGTACCAAGTGAGCTTTAGAAGAACAGTTTGAGGCTGTGAAATAACTGATTGCAGTGTGGGATCAAACTAGCTGTCAGCATTGTGGTTGTGTGATAAATGTCTCAGTGCTGCAGTGAACCATTAAAACTGCATCTTCCTCTATGTCACTCTTCTTATTGTATTAATGTGATGTTTCAATCAAACCACTTGAGTGAATTGGTCTATTAGTTGAGAAGGAAGGACATGGAGAAGGTGGGGGATTAGTACTGGGTAAATTGATTCTAAGAAGAACCAGAATGCTCTCCTTCTATGCTGTGATCCTGAGGGTTTCAGATGTGAAGGGTGTCCTACCTGTCCTCTTTTACATGACATGTAGACAGGGTGGTTTATGGATAGGGGGAGGTCTAAGAGCTGCAATGATGGTCTTGGACGGGGGCCCCCACTCTAGCTGGTAATTAGTCAAGCTGTTAGGTTTTGGGACCGGAACCTTCTGGAGACTGTGTCTTGGTCACTAATCTGGCACAATCTACTGTGAGGGTATGCTGCAATTTGTTTCTTCAATTCAATGCTGGCTTCTGTTGTGTTTAATTCTTGGATAATCCCCTCCTCAGGACAACTTGAAACCAACAACATTCACAGTGGCCAATGTTCCAGGATCCACAGGCGTCAATCAATCAGCTTCAAACACTTCGACTAATCTCCAGGTCAGCACGGGTCACAACTTTCCTATCACCAACTACCTTGCACCTGTCACCGCCATCTCCAATAGCAACGGCGCCGTCTTCAAATCAACTGGTACAGGCACTTCTGGCAGCATGGTGCAGCTCCCGAGTGGATTCACTATCATGTCAGGTGTGTGTGTGAGAGAGATTCCGGTGAATGGAGGAAATGGGAGGACTGAGGTTGAGGGAGAAGGGAGGGAGAGGGTGGAGGGAGAAGGGAGGGGCTGTAAGGGAGGAGGAGCTTCAAATACAGGGAATTAAAAGCTGCTTTTCTGATTTTACGCAACATTTGCAACAGGCTGTATTGAGTGGATGGCATAAATAGAAATTAACATAGGATCACCATTATAGAGTCATGGGGCAAAAAACCTGAACATTCAAGGATATTTTACTTTTCAAAACTATAGGATAACAAGAGGAGGAAGGTAGGATGGCATCAGCATACAGTGAGAAATAATCTTGGTCCAGAAAATCAAGATTTGGAATCAGCTCAGTTGGAGCAAAGAAACAACAATAGAAAGAAGTCACTGATTGGCTGTGTTTTCCCGGCACCCTTCCACTGTACAATAGAAAAAGACACTGCCATTATCAGGCAACTCAAGGGAGAGATGTGAAGGAGTTGGAGATTGGGGGAAAGGTTTACAAGAACGGTTTCACAGGGCGGGATCATCTTCAGTTTATCTCAAGAACTGAAGCCATGACCGTTTTCCTTGGGGAATAGAAGGAAAATCAGACAGGTGCTCAAAATCCTGAGGGATCTGGACATAGTATTTGGGAGAAACTGTCCCCAGTGGTGGGAGGAATAAAGAATCATTTGACTTGGTTCGAAGATAATTGGCAAAAGATGCAATGGTGATATGGAGCTGAAAGATCTGGAATGACCAGTCTGAGAGAATGGTGAGAGCAGGTTCAATCGCAGCATTCAGAAATTGGATAATTACCTGAAAAGGAAGAATGTGCAGGGCTCTCCCTCAGAGAGTTGCCTGAAACATCACATAGAGTCATATAGCATGGAAAAACCCTTTGGTCCAACTCATCTATTCTGACCACAATTCCCAATCTAAACTAGTCCCATTTGCCTGCATAGGCCCATTTCCCTTTAAACCTTTCACATCTACGTACCTGTCTAAATGTCTTTTAAATGTAATTGCGCCTGCCTCTACTACTTCCTCTGGCATCATATATGCCTCCTATATGCATCACCCTCTGTGTGAAAGGTTTGTTCCTCAGGTGGCCTCTGTTGTCACCATTCTGAGATTCTAAAAGGGAGGAATGTAAAGCAATCATGAGCATTGGAGAAAAAAATATTGGATAAGCTAATGGGACTGAAAGCGGACAAGTTCCCTGGATCTAATGGTCTGCATCCTAGGTCTTAAAGGAAGCAACTACAGAGATAAGGAGTGCATTGGTACAAATCTGAAAATTCCTTAGATCCCAGCAGGCTGAACGACCATGAAGACAACATCACTATTCAAGAAATGAAGGTGACACAAAGTAGAAACTATAGACCAGTTAGTTCAATATCTGTTGTTAGGAAATGCTCAAATCCATTATTAAGGATGTGTGAGCAAACTGTTCAGAAAATTAAGTCTATCAAATTGTATAATATACTTTTTGAAAGACAATTCTATTTGACATTTGTTAGGGTTCTTTGAAGATGTAACAAGCTGGGTCAATAAAGGAGTACCACTGCACGCAGTGCATTTGGATGTCCCAAAGGCATTCCAGAATACACCATTTACAAGGTTAATACACAAGATAAGAACTTCTGGTTTTGAGGATAGTCTATTAGAATGGATGGAGGGCTGAATAATTAATGTGTATCAGAGAGTTAGGAGAACTGGGTCATATTTAGGTTATTACTTCATGGAGTGATTTAGGTTCAGTGCCATGGTTTCAACTACTTCTAAACCAGTCACATTTTGGTCTTTCAGCTGAGCAAATATATTGATTATCTGCTGTGTTTGATCATGTTCTGATGGGACATTGATTGCTGCTGACACTGATCTGTACCTGTAAGGTTCTGCAGCAAATGCTGGAGGCAATTGGGTTTTGAATGAGGTGATAGCTTGGGATTTCTCGTGATTCTAATTTCGATTATCTTCTGCCCCGTACGTGTTTGTTAAAGAGGCTACAGTATTTCTTTAACTTGGCTGTGTCAGACTTGGCAACTGATTATTCAAACTTCAAAGTGAAGCATGCAGAGTGATCCATGCAGTGTTTCCTTTGACCACCATGCGAACACTTCCCAGACATGAGCTACCCAGAAAAGATTGGCTTTGGTATTCCTGGCTCGAAGGATTGTCCCAGCATGGTGTAGGTGCTTAACCAGCAGCTCAATATCTGGGACTTTATCCTGCTCTCTGATCTTCAGCTTCTGAACACAGCCCAAGTGAAGGGGATTGAGCTTCTTAGCTTGCTGCTGTTATGTGCATTAACCTGTCTTAATGACTAGGATGGAGGGATAACTATTACAGTCAGATGTCCTAATGAGAACAAGATGGGAAGGGAAGCTAGTTGTGAAGAGGATGTAAAGACTCAGTAAAAGATTATAGGTAGATTAAATGAGTGGGTAAAAATGGAGAGATGGATTATAATGTGAAGTTTAATTGTCCTTCATAAGAATTGAAAAGGAATAGAAGATTTGAATGGAGAGGGATTGCAGAACTCAGTGGTACAGAGGGTGACCTCCTGTCTGATAGATAAGTTAGTGTTTGATACAGCAAGCAAGGCGGAAGGCAGATGGAAACTTGCTCCATTCCTTTTGCAATAAAGGCATAAAGCAGGGAAATCTTACTGCAACAGAACCAGGCCTTGGGATCATCTTCCCCACAGACCATAGAGCCCTGGCTATTGAATATATTTGAGGCGGAGTTAGAGCAGGTTTTGATTGTAGAGGGGGTGAAGGCATTGGGGAGGACAGGCAACAATGTGATGTTAAGACTAGAATAAGATCAGTCACTATCATATCAAATGGCAGAGAAGGCTCAATCGGCTGAGTGGCCCACATCTGCACCTAACCCCAGAACCTTTATTCCAGAGAATATGAAGCTATAGTGTGCAAAATAGCCTTACGTTTTAGACCCATGGTAATACTGCTGTCCCAATTAATCGTGGTCAATGTGTCATTTACATTTCCCCTCAGCCACCCACCTGCCCTGACATGCATGCGCACGTACACGCGTGCACACACACACACCCTTGCCCAACAGACCATTCATCATCCCTCCCCTGGCCCAGGCCTGCCCAGACACTTCCACACTATCACCCATTGCCCTCTGTTAGCTGACCCACTGCCCTCCTCGATGTCGACCCACATTCTCTACCTCTCTGCAAGCCCGCCTACACCCCTCCCCACATAGCTGTCCACGTGACTTAAGAAGTTACCAGGAATTACTACCATCTCAGTCATTCAGCCTTTTACCCAGCATTCCGCACCCCCCGAATACCCAACATATCTCCAACCATCTCACAATATTTCACTGTGCCATGATGTTATTTTTCTGAATTAGCCACCATTGGTCCCGTTACACCATCCTAATCCCTGTCCAGTACACAGCTTTAGCTTGCTTTGCAGAGCTCAGTGAAGCTGTTCCCACCCCTGTATCCATGCTTCTGTCCTTGCCCACCAGAGTGAGTGTGGTTCCAGTCACTCACGCAGTTTGTATATTTTCCATCTGACAGGTACAGCACTGCAAGGCACACCAACCATCCCGATTGGTCAGCTCCAGCAACATTCCCTGGCCATCCAGGGTCAACAGGGTCAGGTGGTGACCAGTCAGTCACAACAAGGACAGCAGACGGTCTTTCGCTTCCCAGCATCTGCAGGCGGACAAATAGTCTCCATTGCAGGCGAGTGTGCTTCTCTCAGCTCAGCTCAGTAAAAGTGAATGTCTTGCTGCCGATTCTGATGCTCAGAATCCAAACAGTGTCCAGTGAGAGAGGCAGCTAGAGCCTGTAGGAGGGAGAGATAACACATTACTGTGAGGTTGGGAGCATTCAACCATGGCAGAGCCTGGGGTGGAGGGGATGGGCTGATGTTAGTGACCCCGGGACAGGTGGCTGGTGGAGCCTAGGATGTGACAGATGGTAGATTAGGAGCAGGTATGGAGAGGTGGTGGTGGGGGGGGAGGGTGAAGGCAGTTTGTCAAAGCCAGGCAGGAGAGGGAGAAATTGGGTGGGCTAGAAGTGAGCGAGTAAGAGAGAGCGTAGGTTTAGGTGGGAGAGTGCATGGGTGGGGAGGGCAAAGGAGTATGGCTAAGAAGGCCCTTTTGGATCATCATCCATTTGTGAATCATGAAAAACTTCCCAATAATGTTTGCAGATTTCTGTCTAAAGTATCTGGGAATTCCTGAAGAGATCTGGGGTCCTGGACTCTAGGACAAGTTCAGGCAGTTTGGCTAGGCCAACTAGCCACAAGGGAGTTTGTGACTTATCACTGAGTGGAAAGTGTGTGTCACAAACATTTTTATGAGAAGTTTCTAGCTAGGATTGGACCAGATTTCCCAATGGGATTGTAGGAACTCACGGAAGAATCCATCCACCATAACCAGTTTGGCAGTGGAGCTAAAGCATAAAGACTCTGGATTTGCAGCAGGATAGTTAATCTCTTATACTGACAGAATATGCCATCTTTAACATCACAAAGAATTCCAACAGAAATGATTGTGAAAAAGAAATTTGACACCAACACACTTCACATCCAATCGAGCAGAACTTTGAAACCAAAAGAGAAAATGCTGGAAAATCTCAGCAGGTCTGGCACCATCTGTAAGGAGAGAAAAGAGTTGACGTTTCGACAAAGGGTCAGTTAGACTCGAAACGTCAGCTCTTTTCTCTCCTCACAGATGCTGCCAGACCTGCTGAGATTTTCCAGCATTTTCTCTTTTGGTTTCAGATTCCAGCATCCGCAGTAATTTGCTTTTATCCCGAGCAGAACTTTGATTGAGGTCTGAAAGAGGTGTGAGGGAGGGAAGTTCAGAGTTTTTTGGCTGAGACAGCAGAGGCTGAGACTACAGCGATGGAATGGTTCAAACAGACTATGTTCTTGGGGTCAGAATGAGATGAGCACAAACATCCTGAAGTGTTGTAGGGCTCAGGGGCATGATGGTTCGAGAAAGGCAGGGTCAGGGTGAGATATGAAGGGGAGAATGGGAACTGTTAGAAGGTGAACCTTGATGTGGTGAAGAGACTTGTGCTCCTCTTAATGATGAGGTTGGATGTTCTGGCCTTCCTCGCTCCTTGGAGAGCCACTAAGCGCGAGGACAGGGAGAGGTGCCAGACAATGTAGGGTCAAGAGTGGAACAAATGAACAAAGACTGTGTCCCCCAGCGCTGCAGTGGTAGGTGGACCCAGTCATGGTGCCTTGACATTTCACTGAATTCTGAATATCCACTTGTTAAGATCGAGTAGACAATGACCAAGTCTGTCTTATTAAACAAAGCTGGAATAGGTTTAGTTTTTGGTCAGTAGTAACCGCCAGGATGTGGATGGTGGGGTATTTGGTGATGATGATGCCATTGAATGCCAAACAGTAATCGTTAGATTGTCTTTTGTTGGAGATGGTCATTGATTGGCAGTCGTGTGGTCCGAATGTTACTTGCGACTTTTCGGCCCAAGCCAGATACTATTCAACCCTTGTTGCGTTTGCATGGACTGCTTCAGTATCTGTAAGTGCTGAACATTGTGCAATCATTGGTGAATGATTAGATTAGATTCCGTATAGTGTGGAAACAGGCCCTTCGCCCCAAGAAGTTCACACCGATCCTCTGAAGAACAACCCGCTCAGACACGTTCCCCTGCATTTACCCCTAACACTATGGGCAATTTAGCTTGACCAATTCACCTAACCTGCACATCTTTGGACTGTGGGAGGAAACCTTCGCAGACATGGGGAGAATGTGCAAACTCCACACAGACAGTTGCTTGAGGCAGGAGTTGAACCCAGGTCCCTGGCGCTGTGAGGCAGTAGTGCCACCGTGAGCCACTGAGCCACCGTGCCGCCCCACATATCTCCACTTCTGACCTTATGATGAAAGGAAGGTCATTGATGAAACAGCTGAAGATGGTTGGACCCAGGACACTACTCTGAGGAACTCCTGCAGAGATATCTGGAACTAAGCTGTCTGACCAACAACCACAACCATCTTCCTATGGTCAGGTATGACTCCAACCAGAGGAGAGTTCCTCCCAGTTCGCATCAACTCCAGTTTTGTGAGAGGTCCTTGCTGCCACACTCAGTCATGTGTGATCTTGATGTCAGCGGTTGTCACTCTCACCTCACCTCACCTCATCTCACCCCTGGAATTCAGCTCTTTTGTCTGTTCTTGAACCAAGGCTGTAGTGGGGTCAGGAGCTGAGTGGCCCTAGCCAAACCAAACTGGCTGCCACTGAGCAAGTTGCTGCTTGACATTGCCGTTAACAACACCTTTCATCATTTTATGGATGATTTAGTAGTAATTACTCAGATGGAGTAATTAGCTGGATTTTTGTGCACAGGCTATATCTGGGCAATTTTCCACATTGTCGGTAGATGGCAGTGTTGTAACTGTACTGGAACAGCTCGGTTGGGGGAGTGGCAAGTTTTGGAGCACAAGTCTTCAGTACTATTGGTGGAGGTTGGCATTGGCAAGGCATCAGCCTCACAACATCATCATGACAGATGTTGGACCTTTATAGTGGAGCTGAACACTTTAACACTGCACTTTGGAGTTCAATGACCCTTGACATTACAATATTGTTGCAAGGCTGCTTTGTGCACAGGGACAGGCACCCACCTCAGGCATCAGAAGTCACATGTTGATTTGCAAAGGGGACAATTACTGTGAAGTGCAACTCCGCATATAAGAGTCCGTGCGGTGATGCGGAGATTCTGGGCATGCGTAAAGGATCTCACAAGCAGAGCCTTTCTCACCACCAGCTAAAACATGTCCTGGTGCTTGTTTGAAAGTTGTGGCGATGAGGCATTATGCCAAATGACTTTGACCAGAAAACCTCTTGGCAGGATCTGCCTTCTCCTGTTCCTAAAGGGTCTCAAGGACGTTATTTGCTGACCACTTTGGTCAATGGTGTTTCTCTTCACAAATTTCTCCACAAAGGACAGGGGATACGGAGTGAATCGAATTGGCTGGAGACTGGCATCTGTAATGCTGGGGACCACTGGAGGAGACCGATGATGGATCATTCACTTGGCATTTCTGGCTGAAGGTTGTTGCAAATGCTTCAGCCTTATGTTTTGCACTGATGTGCTGGGCTCTTCCATCATTGAGGATGGGGTATATGTGCAACCTCCTCCAACAAGTTGTTTAATCATCCACTGTCGTTCACAGGTAGATGTGGCAGGAGTGGAAAACTTAGATCTGATCCATTGGTCTTAGGATCACTTAGCTCTGTCTATCGCTTGCTGCTTATGCTGTTTGGTGGCTTTACCAGATTGACATCTCATTTTGAAGTCTGTGAAGTGGTCACTGTTCCTGATTCTGTCATGTACAGAGGCTGGTAAAGATGACATTACGTATGTTTTTCCCTTTTGTTAGTTCCCTCACCACCTGCTAAAGACCCAGTCCGGCAGATATGTTCTTTGGGACCCGACCAGCTCTATCATTCGTGCTCCTGCTGAGCCACTCTTGGTGATAAACATTGAAATCCCCCACCCAGAGTACATTCGGCACCCTTTCTACCACCAGTATTTTCTTCAAAGTGTTCAACGTGGAGGAGAGCTGATTCATTAGCTGAGAGAGAGCACTTTGTGGAAACCAGCAGGAGGCTTCCTTACCCATGTTTAACTTAAGGGCGGTACACTGTCTCAGTGGTTAGCACTGCTGCTTCACAGTGCTAGGTACCCGGGTTTGATTCCAGCATTGGGCAACTGTCTGTGTGGAGTTGGCACATTCTTTCAGTGTCTGCATGGGTTTCTTCCCACAGTCCAAAGATGTTCAGGTTAGGTGTATTGGCCACGGTAAATTGCACATATTGTTCAGAGATGTGTAGGCTTGGTGCATTAGCTGGGGAAATGTAGAATAGTAGGGTAGGGGAATTGTTCTGGGTGGATGCTCTTCGGAGGGTAGGTGTGGACTTATTGGGCCAGATAGCCTATTTCCACAGTATAGAGATCCGATGGTTCTTCTGTGACTGATGCCATGACTTCTCAATGTTGAGGACTCCCAGGGCAATTCTTTTCTGACTATATACCACTGTGCCACCTCCTCTGCTTAGCATGTCTTTCCCATGGGACAAGACATATCCAGGGATGGTGACGGTGGTATCAGTCATACTCACAGAACCGTACATTGCAGAGAATGTTAGGGTGTTGCTTGAAAAGTCTGTGAGACAACTTCCCACTAGTCGGAGATGTTGGGAAGGAGGGCTTTGTTGGATCGACAGGGCTGGACTAACTAACATTCTCCCCGAGACTCCCCTGGAATGACTGATGCTCTCCCCGAGACTCCCCTGGAATGACTGACGCTCTCCCCGAGACTCCCCTGGAATGAGTGACCACTTCCTGGCATTCAACAAAAACATCCGGTGCCCATTCTTATCACACTCAAGCCAAGGGTCAGTAGATATGCAATTCAGCTTTTCTTTCAATGACCAGGAATCTTGCTTCTGCAATTGATGTGCCAGTTTGAACATGACCCGATACTTTGTAAATAACTGTTAGTTTGTGTCTCTGACCCAAAATTGTTGTTAATTTGACTGGAAGCAAAATGTTGGAAATCTAAAATAAAAAACAAAAATTGCTGGATAAACTCAGCAGGTGCATCAGCATTGTAGACAGAGAGAAATAGATAACTTGTCTCGTCCACCATGATTCTTCATAAGAATGTTTGAAACCTTTAAGAGAAACAGAATTAAGGCTTCAAACGTTCTGAAGAAGGGTCATGATAGACGAGACAAATTAATCTGTTTCACTCACCATAGATGCTGCCAGATTTGCTGACCTTTTACAGCACCTTCAGTTTTATTCCATCATTTATTTGTATGAGATTAGTGATGAACTGTGAGCACCATTTCAGGCATAATAATTTATTTAGTACTGGTCCACGCAATAAACCTTTGTGTGACAATCCAGGAACATGATATGGGAGTTCGGTCTTATCAGCTTTTGATTGGAAACGTCTGTGGTCACTTTGCATCATGCGATCGCTTGCAATCATATTCCATTTAATGTTCAAAACAAGAAACTACAGCATTTAAAACTATTTATGATGTCTATTTATGTTGTATGGCTATAACAGAATTGGAAAAACTGACCGCTCTGGAAGCACCCTGTAAGCACTGCAGTCTCAGAGAGCTCCCTGTAAACACTGAGACTGTTGGACTAACCTATAAATGCTGATGAACACTTGGGGACCCTCTGCAAATCTTGACATACTCCACGCTGTGATCCCCTGTAAATACTGACGCACTCCTGGTGACACACCGTAAATACTGACGCACTCCTGGTGACACCCCGCAAATACTGACACACTCCTGGTGGCACCTCGTAAATACTGACACACTCCTGGTGGCACCTCGTAAATACTGACACACTCCTGGTGATGCCCTGTAAATACTGACACACTCCTGGTGACGCCCTGTAAATACTGACACACAGCTGGGAACACCCTGTAAATACAGACACGCTCCTGGGAACACCCTGTAAATACTGACACGTTCCTGGGAACACCGTGTAAATACTGACACAATCCTGGTGACGTCCTGTGAATACTGACACAATCCTGGAAATACCCAGTAAATACTGATGCACTCCTAGTGATGCCCTGTAAATAGTGACACACTCCTGGATGCCCTGTAACTACTAACACGCTCCTCGTGACACCCTGTAAATGCTGACATTCTCCTGGACATACCCCGTAAATACTGACACACTCCTGGTGGCGCCCTGTAAATACTGAAACACTCCTGGTGACGGCCAGTAAATACTGACATGCTCCTGGTGACCACCCTGTAAATAGTGACACACTCCTGGTGACACCCCATAAATACTGACACATTCCAGGTGACGCCCTGTAAATACTGACCCACTCCTGGTGACGCCTCGTAAACACTGACACGCTCCTGGGGAAGGCCCTGTAAATACTGACTTGCTCCTAGACACACCCTGTAAATACTGACGCACTCCTGGTGACACCCTGTAAATACTGACACGCTCCTACGAACACCCTTCAAATACTGACACGCTCCTGGTGATTTCCTGTAAATGCTGACATGCTCCTGGAAACACCCTGTAGATACTGACACACTCCTGGTGACGCCCTGTAAATACTGACACACTCCTGGATACATCCTGTAAATACTGATACACAACTGGACACACGCTATAAATGCTGACACGCTGCTGGTGACGCCCTGTAAATACTGACACGCTCCTGGTGACAGCCTGTAAATACTGATACACTCCTGGAAACACCCTGTAAATACTGATACACAACTGGACACACGCTATAAATGCTGACACGCTCCTGGTGACACCCTGTAAATCCAGACACGCTCCTGGGAACACCGTGTAAATACTGGCACACTCCTGGAGACACCCTGTAAATACAGACACGCTCCTGGTGACACCCTGTAAATGCTGACATTCTCCTGGACACACCCCGTAAATACTGACAGACTCCTGGTGGCGCCCTGTAAATACTGACACACTCCTGGTGACGCCCTGTAAATACTGACACACTCCTGGAATCACCCTGTAAATACTGACACACTCCTGGTGACGCCCCACAAATACTGACACAATCCTGGAAACACCCTGTAAATGCTGACACAATCCTGGAAACAAACTGTAAATACTGACACACTCCTGGTGACCACCCGTAAATACTGATACACTCCTGGAAACACCCTGTAAATACTGACACATAACTGGACACACCCTATTAATAGTGACACGCTCCTGGTGATGCCCTGTAAATACTGACACGCTCCTGGGAACACTGTGTAAATACTGACACGCTCCTGGGAACACTGTGTAAATACTGACACACTCCTGGGAACACTGTGTAAATACTGACACGCTCCTGGGAACACTGTGTAAATACTGACACACTCCTGGGCACGCCCTGTAAATGCTGACACGCACCTGGTGACCACCCGTAAATACTGACACAATCCTGGAAACACCCTATAAATGCTGACATGCTCCTGGTGATGCCCTGTAAATACTGACATGCTCCTGGTGACACCCCGTACATACTGACACACTCCTGGTGACACCCCAAAAATAGTGACTCTCCTGGGAATACCCTGTAAATACTGACACGCTCCTGGGAACACCCCGTAAATACTGACACACTCCTGGACATACCCTATAAATGCCGACGCGCTCCTGAGAACATGCTGTAAATACTGACACGCTCCTGGAAACGCCCTGTAAATACTGACGCATTCCTGGTGATGCCCTGTAAATACTGACGCACTCCTGGTGACGCTTGTAAATACTTACACACTCCTGGTGATGACCCGTAAATACAGACACGCTCCTGGACCCACGCCGTAAATATGGACACGCTCCCGGTGACACCCTGTAAATACTTACACACTCCTGCTGACACCCTGGAAATACTGACACACTCCTGGAATGTCCCCGTAAATAGTGACACACTCCTGGTGATGCCCCAGAAATACTGACACACACCTGGACACATCCTGTAAATACTGACATGCTCCTGGTGACCCCCTATAAATACTGACACACATCTGATGACGCCCTGTAAATACTGACAAACTCCTGGTGACGCCCTGTGAATACTGACACACTACTGGAAACACCCCGCAAATACTGACACACTCTTGGAACGACTCTGTAAATACTGACACACTCCTGGTGACGCCCTGTAAATACTGACACGCTCCTGTTGACGCCCTGTAAATACTGACGCTCCAGGGAACTCCATGTAAATACTGACGCACTCCTGGTGACGCCCTGTAAATACTGGTACACTCCTGGTTATGCCCCGTAAATACTGACACCCTCCTGGAAACACCCTGTAAATACTGACACGCTCCTGGAAACACCCTGGAAATACTGATACTCTCTGGGGAACACCCTGTAAATACTGACACACTCCTGGTGATACCCTATAAAAACTGACGCACTCCTGGTGACGCCCTGTAAATACTGACACACTCCTGGACACACCCTGTAAGTACTGACTCACTCCTGGAAACAAGCTGTAAAAACTGACACACTTCTGGTGATGCCCTGTAAATACTGACTCACTGCTGGTAATGTCCTGTAAATAGTGACATGCTCCTGGAAACAAACTGTAAATACTGTCGCGCTCCTGGTGACGCCCCGTAAATATTGATGCACTCCAGGTGACGCCTGTAAATATCGATGCTCCAGGGAACTGCCTGTAAATACTGACACACTACTGGTGACGCCCCGTAAAAACTGACGCTCCAGGGAACTCCATGTAAATACTGACGCACTCCTGGTGACGCCCTGTAAATACTGGCACAGTTTTGGTGACGCCCTGTAAATACTGACACACTCCAGGGAACACCCTGTATGCTGACACCGCCTTATTCTGACACACTCCTGTAAACACCCTGTAAATACTGACACACTCGTGGAAACACCCTGTAAATACTGATGCTCTCCTGGTGACGTCCGTAAATACTGACATACTCCTGGAAAGACCCTGTAAATGCTGACACACTCCTGGTGATGCCCTGTAAATACTGACACTCCTGGAAAAACCCTGTAAATACTGACACACTCCTGGTGCCGCCCCCTAAATACTGACACTCCTGGAAAGACCCTGTAAATACTGACAGTCCTGGGAACACCCTGTAAGTATAGACACACTCCTGGTGATGCCCCGTAAATACTGGCAATCCTGGAAAGACCCTGTAAATACTGACACACTCCTGGTGACGCCCCGTATATACTGACACACACCTGGAAACACCCTGTAAATACTGACACACTCCTGGTGATGCCCCGTAAATACTGGCAATCCTGGAAAGACCCTGCAAATACTGACACACTCCTGGTGACGTCCCGTATATACTGACACACTCCTGGAAACACCCTGTAAATACTGACACACTCCTGGTGATGCCCTGTAAATACTGACACACTCCTGGAAACACCCTGGAAATACTGACATACTCCTGGAAACACCCTGGAAATACTGACATACTCCTGGAAACACCCTGTAAATACTGACATGCCCCTGGTGATGGCCTGTAAATACTGACAAGCTCCTGGGAACACCCTGTAAATATTGACATGCTCCAGGGAACTGCCTGTAAATACTGACACACGCCTGGGAACACCCTGTAAATACTGACACGCGCCTGGAAACAACCTATAAGTACTGACACACTCCTGGTGATGCCCTATAAGTACTGACACGCTCCTGGAAGCAACCTGTAAATACTGACACACACCTGGTGTCGGCCTGTAAATACTGACACACTCCTAGTGACGCTCCGTAAATACTGACACCCTCCTGGAAGCAACCTGTAAATACTGACACACACCTGGTGTCGGCCTGTAAATACTGACACACTCCTAGTGACGCCCCGTAAATACTGACACACACCTGGTGACGCCCTGTAATTACTGACACACTCCTGGAAAGATGCTCTAAATACTGACGCACTCCTGAAAACACCCTGTAAATACTGACATGCCCCTGGTGATGGCCTGTAAATACTGACAGGCTCCTGGAAACAATCTGTAAATACTGACACAATCCTGGGAACGCCCTGTAAATACTGGCACACTCCTGGACACACCCTGTAAATAATGACACACTCCTGGTAATGCCCTGTATATACTGACACTCTCCTCGAAACAAACTGTAAATACTGATGCACACCTGGTGACACCCCGTAAATATTGATGCACTCCTGGAAACACCCTGTAAATATTGATGCACTCCTGGAAACACCCTGTAAATATTGATGCACTCCTGGAAACACCCAGTAAATACTGACACACTCTTTGTGACATTCCGTAAATACTGACACACTCCAGGTGACGCCCCATAAGTCATGACACTCGCCTGCTGATGCCCTGTAAATAATTGCATGCGCCCGGAGACGGTCCGTAAATACGGGCACACTCCTGGAAACACCCCATAAATATTGTCACACTCCTGGTGATGCCCTGTAAATACAGACACACGCTTGGACATACCCAGTAAATAGGGACACACGTCTGGAAACACCCCATAAATACTGACACACACTGCTGGTGACGCCCTGTAAATACTGACACACTCCTGGAAATGCCCCATAAATACTGACACACACTGCTGGTGACGCCCTGTAAATACTGACACACTCCTGGAAATGCCCCATAAATACTGACACACACTGCTGGTGACGCCCTGTAAATACTGACACACTCCTGGAAATGCCCCATAAATACTGACACACTCCTGGAAACACCCCATAAATACTGACACACACTGCTGGTGATGCCCTGTAAATATTGACACACTCCTGGAAATGCCCCATAAATACTGACACACACTGCTGGTGACGCCCTGTAAATACTGACACACTCCTGGAAATGCCCCATAAATACTGACACACTCCTGGAAACACCCCATAAATACTGACACACACTGCTGGTGATGCCCTGTAAATATTGACACACTCCTGGAAATGCCCCATAAATACTGACACACACCTGGTGACGTCCTTTAAAAACTGACGCTCCAAGGAACTCCATGTAAATACTGAAGCATGCCTGGTGACGCCCCGTAAATACTGACACACTCCTGGAAAGACCCTGTAAATACTGACAGATTCCTGGATAGACCCTGTAAATACTCACACCCTCCTGGAAACACCCTGTAAATACTGACACACTCCTGGTGACGCCCCGGGAATACAGACACATTTCTGGACAAACCATGTAAATAATGACACACTCCTGGAAATCCCCTGTAAATACTTACACACCCCTGGTGACGCCCCGTAAATACTGATGCACTCGTGGAAATACCCCGTATATACTGACACACTCCTGGAAACACCCTGTAAATACTGACTCACTCCTGGTGACGCTCCGTAAATACTGACACTCCTGGAAAGACCCTGTAAATACTGAAACATTCCTGGGAACACCCCGTAAATACTGACACACTCCTGGTGACGCCCTGTAACTACCGACATGCACCTGGAAACAAACTGTAATTACTGACACACTCTTGGTGATGCCCTGTATATACTGACACACTCCTCAAAACAAACTGTAAATACTGATGCACACCTGGTGACACCCCTTAAATATTGATGCACTCCTGGAATCCCCCTGTAAATATTGACACCCTCCTGGAAACACCCAGTAAATACTGACACACTCCTGGTGCCGCCCCATAAATACAAACACACTCCTGGCAACACCCAGTAAGTATTGACACACTCTTCGTGACATCCCGTAAATACTGACACACTCCAGGTGACGCCCCATAAGTCATGACACTCGCCTGCTGATGCCCTGTGAATAATGGCATGCGCCCAGAGACGACCTGTAAATACGGGCACACTCCTGGAAACACCCCATAAATATTGTCACACTCCTGGTGACGCCCTGTAAATACTGAACCACACCTGGTGATTCCCTGTAAATACTGACACGTTCCGGGAAACAACCTGTAAATGCTGACACACTCCTGGTGATGCCCTGTAAATATTGACACTCTCCTGGAAACACCCTGTAAATACTGACACACTCCTGGACAGACCCTGTAAATACTGACACACTCCTGGACAGACCCTGTAAATACTGACACACTCCTGGAAAGACCCTGTAAATACTGACATGCTCCCGGTAGCGACCTGTAAATGCTGATACACTCCTGGTGAGGCCCTGGAAATACTGACATGCTCCTGGAAACACTGTAAATGCTGACGCACTGCTGGAAATACTCCAAAAATACTGACACCCTCCTGCAAAGACCCTGCAAATACTGACACACTCCTGGTTACTTCCCAGATATATTGACACACTTCTGGAAAGACCCTGTAAATGCTGACACACTGGTGGTGACGCCCTGTAAATACTGACACACCCCTGGAAACACCCTGTAAATACTGACACGCTTGTGGAAGCGAGCTGTAAACACTGACACTCTCTTGGTGACGCCCTGTAAATGCTGACACACCCCTGGAACACCCTGTAAAAACTGACACACTCCTGGTGACGCCCTGTAAATACTGACTCACTCCTGGTGACACCCTGTAAATATTGACACAGTTCTGGTGACGCCCCGTAAATACTGACAAACTCCTGGAAACACCCTGGAAATACTGAAACACACCTGGAAACACCCTGGTGTACTGACACACGCCTGGGAACACCCTGGAAATACTGACACACTCCTGGAAATACCCTGTAAATACTGACACACTCCTGGAAACACCCTGGAAATACTGAAACACACCTGAAAACACCCTAGTGTACTCACACACGCCTGGGAACACCCTTTAAATACTGACATTCTCCTGGGAACACCCTGTAAATACTGACAAACTCCTGGAAACACTCTGGAAATACTGACAAACTGCTGGTGATGCCCTGTAAATACTGACACACTCCTGGGAACACCCTGTAAATACTGGCACACGTCTGGAAACACCCTGTAAATACTGACACGCTTGTGGAAGCGAGCTGTAAACACTGACACACTCTTGGTGACGCCCTGTAAATGCTGACACACCCCTGGAACACCCTGTAAAAACTGACACACTCCTGGTGACGCCCTGTAAATACTGACTCACTCCTGGTGACACCCTGTAAATATTGACACACTCCTGGAAACACCCTGGAAATACTGAAACACACCTGGAAACACCCTGGTGTACTGACACACGCCTGGGAACACCCTGGAAATACTGACACACTCCTGGAAATACCCTGTAAATACTGACACACTCCTGGAAACACCCTGGAAATACTGAAACACACCTGAAAACACCCTAGTGTACTCACACGCCTGGGAACACCCTGTAAATACTAACATTCTCCTGGGAACACCCTGTAAATACTGACAAACCCCTGTAAACACCCTGGAAATACTGACAAACTGCTGGTGATGCCCTGTAAATACTGACACACTCCTGGGAACACCCTGTAAATACTGGCACACGTCTGGGAACACACTGTAAATACTGACACGTTCCTGGGCACACACCGTAAATACTGTCACGCTGCTGGTGACGCCCTGTAAATACTGACACGCTCCTGGAAGCAACCTGTAAATACTGACACACTCCTGGTGATGCCCTGTAATTACTGACACACTGCTGGAAAGATGCTCTAAATACTGACACACTCCTGGAAACACCCTGTAAATACTGACATGCCCCTGGTGATGGCCTCTAAATACTGACAGGCTCCTGGAAACAAACTGTAAATACTGACACAATCCTGGGAACGCCCTGTAAATACTGACACCCTCCTGGACACACCCTGTAAATACTGACACACTCCTTGTCACGCCCTGTTGATATTGACACACTCCTGGTGATGCCCTGAGAATACTGACGCGCTCCTGGAAACAATCTGTAAATACTGACACAATCCTGGGAACGCCCTGTAAATACTGACACACTTCTGGACACACCCTGGAAATACTGACACACTCCTGGTGATGCTCTGTAAATACTGACACACTCCTGGTGATGACCCGTAAATATTGATGCACTCCTGGAAACACCCTGTAAATATTGACACGCTCCAGGAAACACCCACTAAATACTGACACACTCCTGGTGCCGCCCCATAAATACAGACACACTCCTGGAAACACCCAGTAAATACTGACACACTCTTTGTGACATTCCGTAAATACTGACCCACTCCAGGTGACGCCCCATAAGTCATAACACTCGCCTGCTGATGCCCTGTGAATAATGGCATGCGCCCGAAGACGGTCCGTAAATACGGGCACACTCCTGGAAACACCCCATAAATACTGACACACACCTGGTGACGTCCTTTAAAAACTGACGCTCCAAGGAACTCCATGTAAATACTGAAGCATGCCTGGTGACGCCCCGTAAATACTGACACACTCCTGGAAACACCCTGTAAATACTGACACACTCCTGGAAAGACTCTGTAAATACTGACATACTCCTGGAAAGGCCCTGTAAATACTGAAACATTCCTGGGAACACCCCGTAAACACTGACACACTCCTGGAAACACCCTGTAAATGCTGACACACACCTGGTGATGCCCTGTAAATACTGACACTCTCCTGGTGATGCCCTGTATATACTGACAGTCTCCTCGAAACAAACTGTAAATACTGATGCACACCTGGTGACACCCTGTAAATATTGATGCACTCCTGGAAACACACTGTAAATATTGACACCCTCCTGGAAACACCCAGTAAATACTGACACACTCTAGGGAACACCCAGTAAATACTGACACACTCCTGGTGCCGCCCCATAAATACAAACACACCCCTGGCAACACCCAGTAAGTACTGACACACTCTTCGTGACATCCCGTAAATACTGACACACTCCAGGTGACGCCCCATAAGTCATGACACTCGCCTGCTGATGCCCTGTAAATAATGGCATGCGCCCAGAGACGGTCCGTAAATACGGGCACACTCCTGGAAACACCCCATAAATATTGTCACACTCCTGGTGATGCCCTGTAAATACAGACACACGCTTGGACATACCCAGTAAATACTGACACACTCCTGGTGATGCCCTGTAAATACTGAACCACACCTGGTGATTCCCTGTAAATACTGACACGTTCCGGGAAACCACCTGTAAATACTGACACACTCCTGGTGACGCCCTATAAATACTGACATACTCCTGGTAACACCCTGTAAATACTGACACACTCCTGGAAAGACCCTGTAAATACTGACATGCTCCCGGTAGCGACCTGTAAATACTGATACACTCCTGGTGAGGCCCTGGAAATACTGACATGCTCCTGGAAACACTCTGTAAATGCTGACGCACTGCTGGAAACACCCCGAAAATACTGACACACCCCTGGAAACACCCCGAAAATACTGACACACCCCTGGAAACACCCCGAAAATACTGACACACTCTTGGAAAGACCCTACAAATACTGACACACTCCTGGTGACGCCCCGTAAATACTGACAAACTCCTGGAAACACCCTGGAAATACTGAAACACACCTGGAAACACCCTGGTGTACTGACACACGCCTGGGAACACCCTGGAAATACTGACATTCTCCTGGGAACACACTGTAAATACTGACACACACCTGGAAACACCCTGTAAATACTGACACACACCTGGGAGCACCTGTAAATACTGACACACTCCTGGACACACCCTTTAAATACTGACACACTGCTGGTGACGCCCTGTAAATACTGACACGCTCCTGGAAATGCCCCATAAATACTGACACACACCTGGTGACGTTCTTTAAAAACTGACGCTCCAAGGAACTCCATGTAAATACTGAAGCATGCCTGGTGACGCCCCGTAAATACTGACACACGCCTGGAAAGATCCTGTAAAAACTGACACACTCCTGGAAACACCCTGTAAAGACTGACGCACTCCTGGTGATGCCCCGTAAATACTGACACGCTCCTGGAAACAAACTGTAAATACTGACACACTCTTGGTGACGCCCTGTGAATACTGACGACTTTGGAAACACCCCGTAAATACTGACACACTCCTGGGAACACCCTGTAAATACTGACGCACTCCTGGTGACACTCCGTAAATACTGACACTCTCCTGGAAACAGCTTGTAAAGACTGACACACTCCTAGAAACACCCTGTAAATACTGACACACACCTGGGAGCACCCTGTAAATACTGACACACTCCTGGTGACACTCCGTAAATACTGACACTCTCCTGGAAACAGCTTGTAAAGACTGACACACTCGTAGAAACACCCTGTAAATACTGACACACACCTGGGAGCACCCTGTAAATACTGACACACTCCTGGAAATGCCCCGTAAATAGTGACACACTCCTGGAAACAATCTGTAAATACTGACGCATTCCTGGTGACGTCCCGTAAATACTGACACACTCCTGGAAACACCCTGGAAATACTGACAAACTGCTGGTGACGCCCCGTAAATACTGACACACTCTTGGAAATGCCCCGTAAATACTGACACGCTCCTGGGAAAACACTGTAAATACTGACACGCTCCTGGGAACACCTTGTAAATACTGACACGCTCCTGGGAACGCCTTGTAAATACTAACACACTCCTGGGAACACACCGTAAATACTGACACACTCCTGGTGATGCCCTATAAGTACTGACACGCTCCTGGAAGCAACCTGTAAATACTGATACACTCTGGGAAACACCCTGTAAATGCTGACACATTCCTGGTGACGCCCCGTAAATACTGACACACTCCTCGGACACCCTGTAAATACTGACACGCTCCTGGAAATGCCCCATAAATACTGACACACACCTGGTGACGTTCTTTAAAATCTGATGCTCCAAGGAACTCCATGTAAATACTGAAGCATGCCTGGTGACGCCCTGTAAATACTGGCACACTCCTAGAAACACCCTGTAAATACTGACAGATTCCTGGATAGACCCTGTAAATACTGACACACTCCTGGAAACACCCTGTAAATACTGACAAACTCCTGGAAACACCCTGTAAATACTGACACACGCCTGGAAAGACCCTGTAAATACTGACACACTCCTGGAAACACCTGTAAATACTGACGCACTCCTGGTGACGCTCTGTAAATACTGACACACTCCTGGAAACAAACTGTAAATATTGACACACTCTTGGTGACGCCCTGTAAATACTGACATCTTTGGAAAGACACTGTAAATACTGACACATTCCTGGAAAGACTCTGTAAATACTGACACATTCCTGGTGACGCTCTGTAAATATTGACACTCTCCTGGAAACAGCTTGTAAAGACTGACACACTCCTAGAAACACCCTGTAAATACTGACACACTCCTGGGAACACCCCATAAATACTGACACACACCTGGTGTCGGCCTGTAAATACGGACACACTTCTGGTGACGCCCTGTAAATACTGACACACATCTGGGAACACCATGTAAATACTGACACACTCTTGGGCACACACTGTAAATACTGACACGCTCCTGGGAACACCTTGTAAATACTGACACGTTCCTGGGAACACACTGTAAGCACTGACACTGTCCTGGGAACACCTTGTAAATACTGACACGCTCCTGGTGACGCCCTGTAAATACTGACATCTTTGGAAAGACACTGTAAATACTGACACATTCCTGGAAAGACTCTGTAAATACTGACACATTCCTGGTGATGCTCTGTAAATATTGACACTCTCCTGGAAACAGCTTGTAAAGACTGACACACTCCTAGAAACACCCTGTAAATACTGACACACTCCTGGTGACACCCCGTAAATACTGACACACTCCTGGAAACACCCTGGAAATACTGACAAACTGCTGGTGACGCCCCGTAAATACTGACACACTCTTGGAAATGCCCCGTAAATACTGACACGCTCCTGGGAAAACACTGTAAATACTGACACGCTCCTGGGAACACCTTGTAAATACTGACACGCTCCTGGGAACGCCTTGTAAATACTAACACACTCCTGGGAACACACCGTAAATACTGACACACTCCTGGTGATGCCCTATAAGTACTGACACGCTCCTGGAAGCAACCTGTAAATACTGATACACTCTGGGAAACACCCTGTAAATGCTGACACATTCCTGGTGACGCCCCGTAAATACTGACACACTCCTCGGACACCCTGTAAATACTGACACGCTCCTGGAAATGCCCCATAAATACTGACACACACCTGGTGACGTTCTTTAAAATCTGATGCTCCAAGGAACTCCATGTAAATACTGAAGCATGCCTGGTGACGCCCTGTAAATACTGGCACACTCCTAGAAACACCCTGTAAATACTGACAGATTCCTGGATAGACCCTGTAAATACTGACACACTCCTGGAAACACCCTGTAAATACTGACAAACTCCTGGAAACACCCTGTAAATACTGACACACGCCTGGAAAGACCCTGTAAATACTGACACACTCCTGGAAACACCTGTAAATACTGACGCACTCCTGGTGACGCTCTGTAAATACTGACACACTCCTGGAAACAAACTGTAAATATTGACACACTCTTGGTGACGCCCTGTAAATACTGACATCTTTGGAAAGACACTGTAAATACTGACACATTCCTGGAAAGACTCTGTAAATACTGACACATTCCTGGTGACGCTCTGTAAATATTGACACTCTCCTGGAAACAGCTTGTAAAGACTGACACACTCCTAGAAACACCCTGTAAATACTGACACACTCCTGGTGACACCCCGTAAATACTGACACACTCCTGGGAACACCCCATAAATACTGACACACACCTGGTGTCGGCCTGTAAATACGGACACACTTCTGGTGACGCCCTGTAAATACTGACACACATCTGGGAACACCATGTAAATACTGACACACTCTTGGGCACACACTGTAAATACTGACACGCTCCTGGGAACACCTTGTAAATACTGACACGTTCCTGGGAACACACTGTAAGCACTGACACTGTCCTGGGAACACCTTGTAAATACTGACACGCTCCTGGTGACGCCCTGTAAATACTGACACCCTTCTGGAAACAATCTGTAAATACTGACACACTCTTGGTGATGACCTGTAAATACTGACACGCTCTTAATGACGCCCTGTAAATATTGACACACTCCTGGAAAAACCCTGTAAATACTGACAAACTGCTGGTGATGCCCTGTAAATACTGACACACTCTTGGTGATGCCTTGTAAATACTGACATGCTCCTGGAAATGCCCCGTAAATACTGACACACTCCTGGTGATGCCCTGTAATTACTGACACACTCCTGGAAAGACGCTCTAAATGCTGACACACTCCTGGAAACACCCTGTAAATACTGACATGCACCTGGTGATGGCCTGTAAATCCTGACACGCTCCTGGTGACGCCCTGTAAATATTGAAACTCCTGGAAACACCCTGTAAATACTGACACACTCCTGGTGATGCCCTGAAATATTGAAACTCTCGTGGACACACCCTGTAAATACTGACACACTCCTGGTGATACCCTGTAAATACTGACACACTCCTGGTGATACCCTGTAAATACTGACACACTCCTGGTGACGCCCTGTAAATATTGAAACTCTCGTGGACACACCCTGTAAATACTAACACACTCCTGGACACACCCTGTAAATACTAACACACTCCTGGACACACCCTGTAAATACTAACACACTCCTGGACACACCCTGTAAATACTGACACACTGCTGGTGACGCCCTGTAAATACTGACACGCTCCTGGTGACGTTCTTTAAAAACTGACGCTCCAAGGAACTCCATGTAAATACTGAAGCATGCCTGGTGACGCCCTGTAAATACTGGCACACTCCTAGAAACACCCTGTAAATACTGACACACTCCTGGAAACAAACTGTAAATACTGACACACTCCTGGGAACAAACTGTAAATACTGACACACTCCTGGGAACAAACTGTAAATACTGACACACTCCTGGAAACAAACTGTAAATACTGACACACTCCTGGGAACAAACTGTAAATACTGACACACTCCTGGGAACAAACTGTAAATACTGACACACTCCTGGAAATGCCCCGTAAATACTGACACGCTCCTGGTGACGCCCCGTAAGTACTGGCAATCCTGGAAAGACCCTGTAAATACTGACACACTCCTAGAAATACCCTGCAAATTCTGACACACTCCTGGGAACACCTTGTAAATACTGACACTCTCCTGGGAACACACCGTAAGTACTGACATGCTCCTGGAAGCAACCTGTAAATACTGATACACTCTGGGAAACACCCTGTAAATGCTGACACACTCCTGGTGACCCCCCGTAAATACTGACACACTCCTGGTGACGCCCCGTAAATACTGACACACTCCTGGTGACGCTCCGTAAATACTGACACACTCCTGGGAACACCCCATAAATACTGACACACTCCTGGTGATGCCCTATAAATACTGACACACACCTGGTGTCGGCCTGTAAATACTGACACACTCCTGGGAACACCCTGGAAATACTGAAACACGCCTGGTAGTACCCTGTAAAAACTGGCACACTCCTGGTAACGCCCTGTAAATACTAACACACTCCTGGAAACACCCTGTAATTACTGGCACACTCCTGGAAACACCCTGTAAATACTGACACACGCCTGGAAAGACCCTGTAAATACTGACACACTCCTGGAAACACCCTGTAAATACTGACGCACTCCTGGTGACGCTCCGTAAATACTGACACGTTCCTGGAAACAAACTGTAAATACTGACACACTCTTGGTGACGCCCTGTAAATACTGACATCTTTGGAAAGACCCTGTAAATATTGACACACTCCTTGAAACACCCTGTAAATACTGACACACTCCTGGAAACACCCCGTAAATACTGACGCACTCCTGGTAATGTCCTGTAAATAGTGACGCACTCCAGGTGACGGCTGTAAATACTGACGCTCCAAGGAACTGCTTGTAAATACCAACACACTCCTGGTGACGCCCTGTAAATACTGACACACTCCTGGTGACGCCCTGTAAGTACTGGCAATCCTGGAAAGACCCTTTAAATACTGACACACTCCTAGAAAAACCCTGTAAATACTGACAAACTGCTGGTGATGCCCTGTGAATACTGACACACTCTTGGTGATGCCCCGTAAATACTGACACACTCCTGGAAACACCCCGTAAATATTGACACACTCCTGGTGATGCCCTGTAATTACTGACACACTCCTGGTGACGCCCCGTAAGTACTGGCAATCCTGGAAACACCCCGTAAATACTGACACACTCCTGGAAAGACGCTCTAAATACTGACACACTCCTGGAAACACCCTGTAAATACTGACACGCTCCTGGTGACGCCCTGTAAATATTGAAACTCTCCTCGAAACACCCTGTAAATACTGACATACTGCTGGTGACGCCCTGTAAATATTGACACACTCCTGGAAACACCCCGTAAATACTGACACACTCCTGGTGACGCCCTGTAAATATTGAAACTCTTCTGGACACACCCTGTAAATACTGACACACTCCTGGTGATACCCTGTAAATACTTTCACACTCCTGGTGATGCCCTGTAAATACTGACACACTCCTAGAAACACCCTGGAAATACTGAAACACGCCTGGTGGTACCCTATAAAAACTGGCACACTCCTGGTGATGCCCTGTAAATACTAACACACTCCTGGACACACCCTGTAGATACTGACACATTGCTGGTGACGCCCTGTAAATACTGACACACTCCTGGTGAGGGCCTGTAAAAACTGACGCTCCAGGGAACTCCATATAAATACTGACGCATTCTTGGTGACACCCTGTAAATACTGACACACTCCTGGTGGCACCCTGCAAATAGGAGTGGCACACTCCTGTTGATGCCCCGTAAATACTGACACGCTCCTGGAAACAAACTGTAAATACTGACACACTCTTGGTGATGCCCTGTAAGTACTGACCCACTCCTGGACACAGCGTGTAAATACTGACACACACCTTGATACAAGCTATAAATACTGACAAACTCCTCGTGATGCCCTGTAAATATTGACACACTCCTGGAAAAACCCTGTAAATACTGACACACTCCTGGTGACGCCTGTAAATACTGACGCTCCAGGGAACTGCCTGTAAATACTGACACACCCTTGGTGACACCCCGTAAATACTGACATGCTCCTGGAGACAAAGTGTAAATACTGACACACTCCTCGTGATGCCCTGTAAATACTGACACACTCTTGGACACACCCTGTAGATACTGACACAGTCCTGGAAGCAACCTGCAAATACTGATACTCTCTGGGGAACACCCTGTAAATACTGACACACTCCTGGTGACGCCCTGTAAATACTGACACACTCCTCGGACACCATGTAAATACTGACACACTCCTGGTGACACCCTGTAAATATTGACACACTCCTGGACAACCCTGTAAATATTGACACGCTCCTGGGACCACTTTGTAAATACTGACATGCTCCTGGTGATGCCCTGTAAATACTGACACGCTCCTGGAAAGACCTTGTAAATGCTGACACACTCCCGGTGATGCCCTATAAATACTGACACAATCCTGGAAACACCCTGTAAATACTGACACACCCCTGGAAACACCCTGTAAATACTGACACACCCCTGGTGACACTCTGTAAATACTGACACGCTCCTGGGAACACCTTGTAAATACTGACACGTTCCTGGGAACACACTGTAAACACTGACACGGTCCTGGGAACACCTTGTAAATACTGACACGCTCCTGGTGACGCCCCGTAAATACTGACAGCCTCCTGGAAACAATCTGTAAATACTGACACACTCTTGGTCATGACCTGTAAATACTGACACACTCCTAGTGACGCCCTGTAAATATTGACACACTCCTGGAAATACCCTGTAAATACTGACAAACTGCTGGTGATGCCCTGTAATTACTGACACACTCCTGGAAACACCCCGTAAATATTGACACACTCCTGGTGATGCCCTGTAATTACTGACACACTGCTGGAAACACCCCGTAAATACTGACACACTCCTGGAAAGACGCTCTAAATACTGACACACCCCTGGAAACACCCCATAAATACTGACACACTCCTGGTGACGCCCTGTAAATATTGAAACTCTCCTGGACACACCCTGTAAATACTGACACACTCCTGGTGACGCCCTGTAAATATTGAAACTCTCCTGGACACACCCTGTAAATACTGACACACTCCTGGTGATGCCCCGTAAATACTGACATACTCCTGGAAATACCCTGGAAATACTGACACGCTCCTAGAAACACCCTGGAAATACTGAAACACGCCTGGTGGTACCCTGTAAAAACTGGCACACTCCTGGTGACGCCCTGTAAATACTAACACACTCCTGGACACACCCTTTAAATACTGACACACTGCTGGTGACGCCCTGTAAATACTGACACGCTCCTGGAAGCGACCTGTAAATACTGATACACACCTGGTGAGGCTCTGTAAAAACTGACGCTCCAGGGAACTCCATATAAATACTGACACACTCCTGGTGACACCCTGTAAATAGGAGTGGCACGCTCCTGTTGATGCCCCGTAAATACTGACACGCTCCTGGAAACAAACTGTAAATACTGGCACACACTTGGTGATGCCCTGTAAGTACTGACCCACTCCTGGACACAGTGTGTAAATACTGACTCACTCCTGGATACCAGCTATAAATACTGACAAACTCCTCGTGATGCCCTGTAAATATTGACACACTCCTGGACACACCCCGTAGATACTGACACACTCCTGGTGACACCCTGTAAATACTGACACACTCATGGGACACCCTGTAAATACGACACACTCGGACACCCTGTAAATACTGACACACTCCTGGGAACACCCCGTAAATACTGATACTCTCCTGGTGACGTCCTGTAAATACTGACACAATCCTGGAAACAATCTGTAAATGCTGACACGCTCCTGGTGACACCCTGTAAATACTGACACACTCATGGGACAACCTGTAAATACGACACACTCCTCGGACACCCTGTAAATACTGACACACTCCTGGGAACACCCCGTAAATACTGATACTCTCCTGGTGACACCCTGTAAATACTGACACACTCCTGGAAACAATCTGTAAATGCTGACACGCTCCTGGTGACGCCCTGGAAATACTGACATACTCCTGGTGATGCTCTGTAAATACTGACCCACTCCTGGTGATGCTCTGTAAATACTGACCCACTCCTGGTGATGCTCTGTAAATACTGACCCACTCCTGGTGATGCCCGGAAAATACTGACACGCTCCTGGAAGCAACCTGCAAGTACTGAGACACTCCTGGTGACACCCTGTAAATTCTGACACACTCCTGGGACCACTTTGTAAATACTGACACACTCCTGGTGACACCCTGTAAATACTGACACACTCCTGGTGATACTCTGTAAATACTGACCCACTCCTGGTGATGCCCGGAAAATACTGACATAATGCTGTTGACGCCCTGTAAATACTGACACACTCCTGGAAACACCTCATAAATACTGACACACTCCTGGTGACACCCTGTAAATACTGACACACTCCTCGACACACCGTGTAAACTCTGACACACTCCTGGAAACACCCCATAAATAACTGACACGCTCCTGGAAACAATCCTTAAATACTGACACACTCCTGGTGACGCCCTGTAAATACTGACACGCTCCTGGGAACAATCTGTAAATACTGACACACTCCTGGTGACACCCTGTAAATACTGACACACTCCTGGTGATACTCTGTAAATACTGACCCACTCCTGGTGATGCCCGGAAAATACTGACACGCTCCTGGAAGCAATCTGCAAGTACTGAGACACTCCTGGTGATGCCCTGTAAATACTCACACACTCCTAGAGATGCCCTATAAATACTGACACACCCCTGGACACACCCTGTAAATATTGACACACTCCTGGACAGACCCTGTAAATACTGACACACTCCTGTAACCACCCTGTAAATAATGACACACTCCTCAACACACTGTGTAAATAGTGACACACTCCTGGGAACACCGTGTAAATACTGACACGCTCCTGGGAACACCCTGTAAATACTGACCCACGCCTGGTGACGCCCTGTAAATACGGACACACTCCTGGAAACACCCCGTAAATACTGACACACTCCTGGAAACAATCTGTAAATACTGGCACACTCCTGGTGACGCCCTGTAAATACTGACACACTCCTGGAAACACCCCGTAAATACTGAAACACTGCTGGTGACGCCCTGTAAATATTGACACACACCTGGAAAGAACCTGTAAATACTGACACATTCCTGGTGATGCCCCGTAAATACTGACACACACCTGGAAACACCTTGTGAAGACTGACACACTCCAGGAAACACCCTGTAAATACTGACATACTGCTCTGACGCCCTGTAAATATTGACACATTCCTGGAAACACCCTGTAAATAGTGACACACTCCTGGTGATGCCCTGTAAATATTGAAACTCTCCTGGAAATACCCTGTAAATACTGACACAGTCCTGAAAAGACCCTGTAGATGCTGACACACACCTGGAAAAACCTTGTAAATACTGACACACTCCTGGAAACACCCTGTAAATACTGACACACACCTGGGAACACCCTGTAAATATTGACACGCTCCAGGGAACTCCCCGTTAATACTGACGCACTCCTGTTGACGCCCTGTAAATACAGACGCGTTCCTGGAATCACTCAGTAAATACTGGCACACACCTGGAAACACACTGTAAATACTGACGGGAACCTGGAAACAATCCTTAAATACTGACACACTCCTGGTGACGCCCTGTAAATACTGTTACACTCTTGGTGACGCCCTGTAAATACTGAACCCCTCCTGGTGACGCACTATACATACTGACATGCTCCTGGAAACACCCCATAAATACCGACACACCCCTGGAAACAGTCTGTAAATACTGACACACTGCTGGTGACGCCCTGTAAATACTGACACACCCCTGGAAACACCCCGTAAATACTGACACACCCCTGGAAACAGTCTGTAAATACTGACACCCTGCCGGTGACGCCCTGTAAATACTGACACGCTCCTCGGAACACTCTGTAAATACTGACACACTCCTGGAAACACCCATAAATACTGACACACTCTTGGTGACACCCTGTAAATACTGACTCACTCCTGGTGACGCCCTGTAAATACTGACACACTCCAGGTGATGCCCTGTAAATACTGACACACTCCTGGTGATGCCCTGTAAATACTGATACACTCCTGGGATCACCTGTAAATACTGACACACTCCTGGGATCACCCTGTAAATACTGACACACTCCTGGGAACACCCTGTAAATACTGACACACTCCTGGAAACACCCTGTAAATACTGACACACTCCTCAACACGCCGTGTAAATACTGACACACTCCTGGGAACACCCTGTAAATACTGACACGCTCCTGGAAACACCCCGTAAATACTGACACGCTCCTGGTGATGCCCAATAGATACTGACACCTATCCGGTGATGCACCATCAATACTGACACACTCCTGGAAACATCCCGTAAATACTTACACACTCCTGGAAACATCCCGTAAATACTGACACACTCCTGGAAACACCCCGTAAATACTGACACACTCCTGGAAACACCTGTAAATACTGACACGCTCCTGAAAACACTCCGTAAATACTGACATACTACTGGAAACAACCCGTAAATACTGGCACACTCCTGGTGACGCCCTGTAAATACTGGGACACTCCTGATGATGCCCCATAAATACTGACACACTCCTGGAAACACCCCTGTACATACTGATACACTCCAGGCGACGCCCTGTAAATACTGATACACTCCTGGAAACATCCCGTAAATACTGGCACACGCCTGGAAACACCCAGTAAATACTGACGCATTCCAGGTGGCGCGCTGTAAATACTGACACGCTCCTGGAAACACACCGTAAATACTTACACACTCCTGGAGAAGCCCTGTAAATACTGATACACTCCTGGAAACACCCTGTAAGTACTGACACACTCCTGGTGATGCCCCGTAAATACTGACACACACCTGGATACATCCCGTAAATACTGACACACTCCTGGTGACGCCCCATATGTACTGACCAACTCCAGGACACATCCCGTAAGTAATGACACAATCCTGGTGATGCCCTGTAAATTCTAACACTCTCCAAGGGAACACCCTGTAAATATTGACAGACTCCTGGTGACACCCCATAAATACTGACACACACCTGGACATATCCGGTAAATAATGACATAATCCTGGTGACTCCCCGTAAATACTGACACACTCCTGGAAACACCCAGTAAATACTGACACACTCCAGGTGACGCCCCATAAATAATGACACTTGCCCGCTGATGCCCTGTAAATAATGGCATGTGCCCGGAGATGCCCCGTCAATACTGACACCCTCCAGGGAACACCCCTTATTCTGATGCACTTCTGGAAACACCCCGTAAATACTGACACTCCTGGAAACACACCGTAAATACTGACACTCCTGGAAACACCCCGTAAATACTGACACACTCCTGGTGACGCCCTGTAAATACTGACACACTCCTGGTGACGCCCTGTAAATACTGACACGTATCCGGTGAGGCCCCGTGAATACTGACACGCTCCAGGGACCACCCTGTAAATACTGACACACTCCTGATGACGCCCCGTAAATACTGACATACTGCTGGTGATACCCTGTAAATATTGACATACTCCTGGACACGTCCCGTAAATAATGACACAATCCTGGTGACGCCCCGTAAGTACTGACACACTCCTGCTGACGGCCCTTAAATACTGATACACTCCTGGACACACCCCGTAAATAATGAAACATCATGGTGACGCCTCATAAATATTGACCCACTCTTGGACACACCCCCTAAATACTGACACACTCCTGGACACGCCCCGTAAATACTAACACACTCCTGGTGACACACCATCAATACTGACACACTCCTGGAAACACCCAGTAAATACTGACACAATCCTGGAAACACCCATTAAATACTGACACACTCCTGGAAATACCCCGTAAATACTGACACACCCCTGGAAACACCCAGTAAATACTGACACACTCCTGGAAATACCCCGTAAATACTGACACACCCCTGGAAACACCCAGTAAATACTGACACACTCCTGGAAACACCCAGTAAATACTAACACACTCCTGGAAATACCCCGTAAATACTGACACACCCCTGGAAACACCCAGTAAATACTGACACGCTCCTGGAAACACCCCGTAAATACTGACACACCCCTGGAAACACCCCGTAAATACTGACACACCCCTGGAAACACCCAGTAAATACTGACACGCTCCTGGAAACACCCAGTAAATACTGACACACTCCAGGTGACGCACCATCAATACTGACACACTCCTGGTGATGCCCCAAAAATAATGACACTCGCCCGCTGATGCCCTGTAAATAATGGCATGCGCCCGGAGATGCCCCATAATTACTGACACACTCCTGGAAATACCCCATTAATACTGACACCCTCCAGGGAACACCCCTTATTCTGACACACTCCTGGAAACACCCTGTAAATACTGACCCAGTCCTGATGACGCCCCGTAAATACTGACACACTCCTGGAAACATCCCGTAAATAATGACACACTCCTGGTGACACCCCGTAAATACTCACACACTCCTGGTGACACCCCGTAAATACCGACACACTCCTGGTGACACCCCGTAAATACTGGCACACTCCTGGTGACACCCCGTAAATTCTGACACACTCCTGGAAACATCCCGTAAATACTGACACAATCCTGGAAACACCCCGTAAATACTGACACAATCCTGGTGACGCTCCGTAAATAATGAAACACTCATGGTGACACCCCTTAAATACTGACACACTCTTGGACACACCCCGTAAATACTGACACACTCCTGGAAACACCCCGTAAATACTGACACAATCCTGGTGACGCTCCGTAAATAATGAAACACTCATGGTGACACCCCTTAAATACTGACACACTCTTGGACACACCCCGTAAATACTGACACACTCCTGGAAACACCCCGTAAATACTGACACAATCCTGGTGACGCTCCGTAAATAATGAAACACTCCTGGTGATGCCCAGTTAATACTGACACCTATCCGGTAACGCACCATCAATACTGACACACGCCTGGGAACACCCCATAAATACTAACACACTCCTGGAAACACCCCGTAAATACTGACACGCTCCTGGTGATGCCCTGTAAAATACTGGCACACTCCTGGGAACACCCCATAAATACTAACACACTCCTGGAAACACCCCGTAAATACTGACATACTCCTGGTGACGCCCTGTAAATACTGACACACTCCTGGTGACGCCCCGTAAATTCTGACACACTCCTGGAAACATCCCGTAAATACTGACACAATCCTGGAAACACCCCGTAAATACTGACACAATCCTGATGACGCTCCGTAAATAATGAAACACTCATGGTGACACCCCTTAAATACTGACACACTCTTGGACACACCCCGTAAATACTGACACACTCCTGGAAACACCCCGTAAATACTGATACACTCCTGGTGACGCTCCGTAAATAATGAAACACTCCTGGTGATGCCCAGTTAATACTGACACCTATCCAGTAACGCACCATCAATACTGACACACGCCTGGGAACACCCCATAAATACTAACACACTCCTGGAAACACCCCGTAAATACTGACACGCTCCTGGTGATGCCCTGTAAAATACTGGCACACTCCTGGGAACACCCCATAAATACTAACACACTCCTGGAAACACCCCGTAAATACTGACACACTCCTGGAAACATCCCGTAAATACTGATACACTCCTGGTGATGCCCTGTAAAATACTGGCACACTCCTGGGAACACCCCATAAATACTAACACACTCCTGGAAACACCCCGTAAATACTGACACACTCCTGGAAACATCCCGTAAATACTGATACACTCCTGGAAACACCCTGTAAATACTGACACAATCCTGGTGACGCTCTGTAAATAATGAAACACTCCTGGAAACACCCCGTAAATACTGACACACTCCTGGTGACGCCCCGTAATACTGACTTTCCTGAGGTGGTTGTGGGTTGTGAATACTGATGTCCTAACCAGCAGAATGTGACATCAATGCCTGAGTATCAGATCTTGTCTTTATTTCCCTCTTGATTCTCTTTCTCTGACCAGGTGGTGCAATGGCCCAACAGGTTCCTGTGCAGACGATTCAGTTACACCAAGCCTCCGGGCAGGTGAGCGTGCACCAGTCTACGCAACACACGCCATCTACCAGCGACAGCAACTCCGAGATTTCTCAGGCCTCCACCAGCGGAGCAAGTAAGCACTGCCCGCATCACCTAGATCACATAGTGAGTTTTCCAGGCTCTTTTTCAGTGCCTGTCCACCATCACTCCCAGTGCTCATTCACCATCGCTTTCAGTGCCCGTCCACCATCACTGCCAACCCTGCTGCCAGTCCCCATCCCACACTACTCCCAATGCCCATCCCACACTGCTCCCAATCTCTACACACCCCCACTCTTGGTCCCCATCCCACATCCCTCCCAGTCCCTGTCCCACATTGCTCCCAATCTCTGTACACCCCTCTCCTGGACCCCACCCCACACCACTCCCAATCTCTGTCCACACCCTCTTCTGGACCCCATCCCACATTGCTCCCAATCTCTGTACACTCCCTCTCCTGGACCCCATCCTGCATTGCTCCCAATCTCTGTCCACACCCTCTTCTGGACCCCATCCCACATTGCTCCCAATCTCTGTACACTCCCTCTCCTGGACCCCATCCCACATTGCTCCCAATCTCTGTCCACACCCTCTTCTGGACCCCATCCCACATTGCTCCCAATCTCTGTACACTCCCTCTCCTGGACCCCATCCCACATTGCTCCCAATCTCTGTCCACACCCTCTTCTGGACCCCATCCTGCATTGCTCCCAATCTCTGTCCACACCCTCTTCTGGACCCCATCCTGCATTGCTCCCAATCTCTCTACACTCCCTCTCCTGGACCCCATCTCACATCACTCCCAGTCCCTGTCCCACATTGCCCCCAATCTCTGTCCACCCCCACTCCTGGTCCCTGTCCCACACCACTCCCAATGCTCATTCAGAGTCTCTCCCAATCTTTGTCCACTCCCATTCCTGGTCCCTGTCCCACACCACTCCCAATGCCCATTCAGCGTCTCTCACAATCTTTGTCCACCCCCACTCCCGGTCCCTGTCCCACACCACTCCCAATGATCATTCAGAGTCTCTCCCAATCTTTGTCCACTCCTATTCCTGGTCCCTGTCCCACACCACTTCCAATGCCCATCCAGCGTCTCTCCCAATCTGTCCACCCCCACTCCTGATCCCTGTCCGCACCACTCCCAATACCTGACCAACGTCTCTCCCAATCTCTGTCCACCCCCACTCCTGGTCCCTGTCCCACACCACTCCCAATGCTCATTCAGAGTCTCTCCCAATCTCTGTCCATTCCCCTCCTGGTCCCTGTCCCACACCACTCCCAATGCCCGTCCAGCATCTCTCCCAATCTCTGTACACCCCCACTCCCGGTCCCCCTCCCACACTGCTCCCAATGCCCGTCCAACATCGCTCCCAACATCTATATGCCCCCACTTCTGTTTTCCCTCCTGCGCCACTCCCAGCGCCCGCCCACCATTGCTCCCAGTGCCTGTCCAGCATCACTCCCAATCTCTATACACCTCCACTCCTGATTCCCGTCGCGCACCGCTGCCTGTCCCCATCCTGGCCCCACTTCCAGTCCATCTCCATATTCACAGGAGGTCTCCGAGAGTGTGTCAGCATTCAGTACACTCCTCACCCTGAGTATCGTCTCCCTTGATAACTACAGCCCTGAGCAATGAAAGGAAGTTTAAGCCATGGAAACCTCAGCTGCTGGTGATAGTTCACCCAGACAGGGATAGCCTGTCACCTTCTCTTCTCATGTAGACTGTGTTCCTGGTGGAATTTGGTGAAATCATGGAGGGAGATGCTGTTGGTGAAACATCCCTACAGTCTGCTGAAATGTAATTGTAGGACAGAGTAATGATTTGTCCTTTACAGTTACTGTCCTTTAGACGAGTATGTGAGGATGTGCTACTCTGTCTGCGTTACGTAGTGAGACAGTAGTTGGTCTGCCCTTTCAGCCTGATCACGGATGATCTGTACATTAACTGCGGCTCTGTCATGGATCTCTAACCTTTACTCTTTGCCCAACAATGGTCTCATAAGCTCTTTTTGGAAGTGTTGAGTGAACCTCTTAACACTTACCAAATCCATATGAAACAGATTTTTAATGGAAGAGTTCCAAACTCTGTGTGAGAGTGTGTTTCCTAACAAACGTTAGTGGCCTGGCTCAAAGATTTTTGGATTCTGCTCCTTGGTCTGGACTTTTAAAGCAAAGGAAGTAATTTGTCTCTCTCTTTACCCTCTCAACTCTTTTAATGATCTTAAACATGTCATTGAGTTCACCCATAATCTGTAAATTCAAAATAACTACTCTCCTGATTAACCCCTTTTGTCTGATTTCCATCCCTTCCATGTAGGGAGCTGTGTCCCTACAAAGCCATATTTACCCTGTCAGTGAGGGGCCTCCCCTGAGAATGATAGTCTTTTGCATATCGAGCCACGTGATCAAAGTGACTGCACAGTTTCTAAACGTTCAAACCCTTTCCTCTTGGTTTGTCAGTGACACTGCCAGCAACCATCGTCACGTCGTCTGTACCCACCTCGATGGCCAGTCACGTGATGTACCCCAGCCCACATGGTACGGTCATGTACACGACCTCCAGTCCCGGCCTGTCTGATGGCGGACTCACAGTTCTCAACGCCTTTTCTCAGCCTTCTTCGGGTATGCAGGTCTCTCACGGCCAGATGCAAGAGCAGGGTAAGGTCATGACTGAACATTAACAGGGTCTCCTTCTAAAGGCAGTTCTTCGTGCAGCAATAAGCAGGGTTCAGCAGGATCTATCCAGTCCCATCCTTAGAGACATGGGAATGTTTGGACTGCTTAAGGATTGTGTTTGTACACGTTCCTTTTCATCATGGAGACTGAATTCAAATTGACTGTCTAAAGCTTACTCCTTTTTTCAAGTTTCTAAGTTCCCGTGGTGACTTGAGTTTGAATATTTGTCGTTCCAATGTGCAGTGCAGAAACTGCTTCAGATATTAGATTGAGAATCACAGGGTCTTTTAGCACAGAAGAGGCTATTTGTTGGCATTTGCTCTTTGAAACTGTTATATCTAATTAGTGTCACTCCCCTATTCTTTCTCAGGATCCCAGCAAATGTTTGCTATTTGCATTTTATTTGAGTTTATTTCTGCTCTGTCAGTCTAACATAAAAAAACAATGTCAGGCAATTTTATGTGCATCTTGTGCATGTGTTGCTTGTATTCTGGACCAGTGCATGTTGCTGGATGCTGTATTTGAGCGCTGGGTTTTGGCGGTTCAGCAGCAGCCAGTGTGACAGAGCTGTGCTGCTCAGCCTTTGAGGGGACAAGTTTCTAAAAGGGCTCACTCAACAGCATTGGGCTGTGCCAACAAGGAAGAAGGAATGGCTGGCCACCAAGCATTCAAGGCGAATCAGGTAAAACAGTGCAGGTCTTCTTGCTCTTCAACCTGCATTTCACTGTAACTATAGATGAGAGCATTGGTTCAATTGAAGCAAGCAGCCAAAGCCCAGTCCACTGCACTGCTGGCCCAGCCATATAGGAGGAAGGCTGGCAAAGGAATTGGAATTGGGGATTTTACAGTTCAGGGAGCAAGCCAGTGTTTCTGCAACCATGATAGGTGCTGGGGGAAACTGTCACTGAGGGGGTGCAGAGTGCCCTGAGGGGTAGGGCTGGCAGTGGGGGGAAACTGTCACTGAGGGGGTGCAGAGTGCCCTGAGGGGTAGGGCTGGCAGTGGGGGGAAGGTGTCACTGAGGGGGTGCAGAGTGCCCTGAGGGGTAGGGCTGGCAGTGGGGGGAAGGTGTCACTGAGGGGGTGCAGAGTGCCCTGAAGGGTAGGGCTGGCAGTGGGGGGGAAGGTGTCACTGAGGGGGTGCAGAGTGCCCTGAGGGGTAGGGCTGGCAGTGGGGGGGAAGGTGTCACTGAGGGGGTGCAGAGTGCCCTGAAGGCTGGGTTGTGAATAGTCAGTGGTCATGGTCACGTTTGTACCCACAAAACTGAGAGAAGATAGGTGAGATCCTCAAGGCAGATTTTCAAATTCTGCATTAAAAAACTAGGAAACTGGACCCTGAATTAGTAATCTCTGGATTACCCCTGGTTTCACATGCAAGTGAGGTCAGAAACAGCAAGATTGAGCAGCTGAATGCCTGGCTAGAGAGATGGTACTAAAGGGAGCAGGTCCGAGCTCAGGCCTGTTCAGATTAGCTGGTGAGGGAGCTGGGATCTGTACCTGCTGGAGGAGTTTTACCTGAACACAACCAGGCTGTGAAATAAGGCAGAGAGCAACAAAGAGTAAAAGTAATAAATTGGGACAGGGCTCATTCAATATTCATTCATTCAATGAAGAGACAAAATGTGGGAGTTTTTAATGAACGACAGGATACTGGGTAGCTCAGAGGAAGAGTGGGATCTTGGAGTAATTATTCACAGATCCCTGAAGTTAGCAGAACATATGAATAGGGGAGTTAAGAAGGAGCAAATGGGAAGCTTGCTTTTGTCAGTCGTGGCATAAAGTATAAGAGCAAGAAGCTAAGGATAGTATCATAGCTGCAGAAAGGGAGGTCATCAAGGAGGGTTTGTCTACTGAGTGATTATGGGTGGAAGTCAGAAACAGGAAAGGAACAGTCACTTTATTGGGAGTTTTGGGAAGCCCCCCAAATGGCAACAGAGACGTGGAAGAGCAGGTTAGGAGGCAGATTTTGGAAAGGTGCAGAATTTACAAGGTTGTTGTCATGGGTTATTTCAACTTCCCTAATATTGATTGGAACCTCCTTCGTGCATATAGTTTGGATGGAACAGATTTTGTCAGGTGTGTCCAGGAAGCATTCCTGACTCAATATGTAGATAGTCGAAAAGTGTCGTGCTGGAAAAGCCCAGCTGGTCAGGCAGCATCCGAGGCGCAGGAGACTTGCTGTTTCAGGCATAAGCCCTTCAGCAATCTCCAGCATCTGCAGTCCTCACTTCCTCCCTCAATATGTTGACTAGAGGGGACTAATAGGTCGACTGGAGGGGAGGACATATTGGATTTGGTGTTTGGCAATGGTGTCAGATCTCTCAGTGGGAGAGCATTTTGGTGATAGTGATCATGACTCCCTGACCTTTACTATAGACATGGAGAGGGATAGGAGCCCACGGTATGGGAAAACATTTAATTGAGGGAGGGGGAATTACAATGCTATTAGGCAGGAACTGTGGAGCATAAATTGGGAGCAGATATTCTTTGGAAAATGCATGACGGAAATATGGAGGTTGTTAAGGGAACATTTGCTGATAGTGCTGGATAGGTTTGTCCCACTGAGGCATGGAAAGGATAGTAGGGTGAAGGAACCTTGGATGAGAAGGGATGTAGAACTTCTAGTCAAGAGGAAGAAGGAAGCTTACTTAAGGTTGAGGAAGGAAGAATCAGATAGGATCCTAGTTGGTTACAAGGTAGCTAGGAAGGAACTGAAGAATGGACTTAGGAGAGCTAGAAGGGGGCATGAAAAAGCCTTGACGGATAGGATTAAGGGAAACCCCAAGGTGTTCTACACTTATGTGAGGAACAAGAGGATGTCCAGAGTGAGGATAAGATTAATCCCTTGGGGTAGGGTAGGGATAGTGGAGGGAACTTGTGCTTGGAGTCAGAGGCGATATGTATTCATTAAGGATACATTGCTTCAGTATTCACTAGTGATCGGGACCTTGTTGTTTGTGAGGACAGTGTGAAACAGGCTGATACACTCAAACAGGTTGGTGTTAAGAAGGAGTATGTGCTGGAAAACCTGAGGATAGATAAATAACTTGGGCCAGACTGAATACATCCAACGTTACTACGGGAAGTGAGGAAAGAGATTGCTGCGATGTTCTTTGCGTTCTCACTGTCCATTGGAGTAGTACCAGATGATTGGAGAGTGGCAAATGTTATTCCTTTGTTCAAGAAAGGCCAGTCAGCCCTTTGTCAATGGTGGTCAAATTATTGGAGAGGATTCTGAGCGATAGGGTATATGATTGTTTGGAAAAGCATAATTTGATTAGATATAGTCAGCATGGCTTTGAGAGGTGCAGGTCATGCTTCACAAACTTTATTGAATTTTTTGAGGATATGATAAAGCACATTGATGAAGATAGAGTAGTGGTTGTGGTGTCATTCAGAAAGTAAAGAGGCATTGGATACAGGGAAATTTGGCTGTCTGGAAACGTAATTGGCTGGCCCATAGAAGACAGAGGGTGGTAATAGATGGAAGGTATTCAGCCTGGAGCTTGGTGACCAGTGATGTTCCGCAGGGATTTGTTCTAGGACCTCTGCTGTTTGTAATTTTTTTATAAATGACTTGAATGAGGAAGTGAAAGGGTGGGTTGGTAAGTTTGCTGATGACGTGAAGGTTGGTGGAGTTGTCGATCTTGTGGAGGGCTGTTGTAGATTGCCATGGTATTTTGATCTTATAGTAGGATAAAAGGTCGGCACAGCATTGAGGGCCGAAGGTAGTAATGTACTTCTATGTAATGTTGGAGTTGTACAGTTGGTCAGGTCATGGCTGTCATCCTTTATGCAGTTCTGGTCACTACAGGAAGGATGTAATAACACTAGAAGAGATACAGAGGAGGTTGACCAGGATGTTGCCTTGGATGGAGAAATTGAGCAAGAGAGAGAGGCTAGATAGACTTGGAATTGTTTTCTTTGGAGCATATTCGACTGAGGGGGGGGGCATGATCAAGGTGTGCAAGATTGAGTGGTATGGACAGAAGAATAGAGAACAGCCAATCCCCTTAGTTGAGGCGCTGTTCACAATAGGGTATAGTTTTAGGGTAAGTGGCAGGACATTCGGAGGCGATTTTAACAAAACCTTTTGTTCCCTCTGTTTATGGTGGATATCTGGAATGCACTGTCTGGAAAGGTCATGGTGGCTGGAAACCTAATGACTTTTAAAAAAGCAATTTGGATGAGCACTTCAGATATGATAACATTCAAGGATATGGAACAAATGTAGGAAACTGGGGTTAGTGCACTTTTTAGTGGTAGTCATGTCGGTGTAGACTCGATGGGCCGAAGGGGCTTTTCAGTACTGTATGAATCTATGAGTAATAGGATGAGAACACGTCTGACGCAGGGAATGTATAATCTAAGATTGGGAGGAAAAGCTGTAGTTGAACAAGGGCTGCTGTTAAAGAGGAACTATTTGGGGTAGAGTGGTGGTACATTTCCACATATCAAAAAGTAGAGTGAATAAAGCATTGGCCTCTGAATGGTGGCAGAGGGAGAATAGGGTGAGGCAGAAAAGGGGCACTTTGACAGATGTCAAATCAATTCTACAGTGCAGTGTCAGGCCAGATGGAGAAAGTTCAGAAAGGTAATGCAAAAGGGGAAACAAGCAACAGGGAGTACGAGCAGAGACCGGTAACCAGTGTTCTTTTATGGAGGTAGGGCCACAATGGAGACATTCCTGATGAAGGGCTTTTGCTTGAAACATCAATTTTCCTGCTCCTTGGATGCTGCCTGATGCTCCTTGGATGCTGCCTGACCTGCTGTGCTTGTCCAGCACCACTCTAATCTAGACTCTGTTCTCCAGCATCTGTAATCCTCACTTTCACCACAATGGAGACTTGCACGTGGAGACCGAGAGTAAGCTGAATTACAAAATGAGTACTTTGCACTTGTCTTTCCTGAGAAGACGATGTTGTGGTCATAGCGAAAGAGGGGGCAATTGAAATACTGAAAGGCTAACATTTGAGAAAGAGGACAGCTGACTTACACTAAAGTCGGTACATCATCAGGAACAGATCAGAAGCATCTAAGGAAATTAACTATTGTGCAGAGTTCTGGCCATGATCTTCTGGAACTTGGATGGTGCCAGCACCCTGAGAACTATGAATGTTTGCTCAGAAGGGAATAAACCCACCTCCTACAGGCAAATTAGTTTAACCTCAGTGGGGGGGTTTCAAATGATAACCCACATGAAAGATCAGGTCCCTATTACAGCACACTGTCAGGCAGAAGGTGAAAGGTCAGCTCCCTATTACAGCATATTGTCAGACAGAAGGTGAAAGGACAGCTCCCTGTTATGGTACACTGTTAAACAGAAGGTGAAACATCAGGTCCCTTTACGGCATATTGTCAGGCAGAAGGTGAAAGGTCAGAACCCTATTACAGCATATTGTCAGACAGAAGGTGAAAGGTCAGGTCCCCATTGCAGGGCACACCATTAGATAGAAGGTTAAAGATGGGATCCAGAGTGGAGGAGATTTTGAACTGTGGTTTAGTGGGATGAAGGATGCTGCATGCGGGAAAGGGAGTACTCAGAGTGAGGAGGGAAGGGAACCCAGAAGCTGGGGTTGGGATTGACAGGGAGAGCCCAGCACCCGGGAAGGGCTGACAAAAGGAGGGCGTAGGTGGCAGTCCCAATCTAATCCCTCCCACTTTGCTCCATTCCAATTGCTTTCCTTCCCACCCTCTGCCAATCTCTTCCCTTCCCTCATCCCTGATCTCCAAACCTCTCCACCCACATCATCCCCAGTTCTAATCATATACCCCAGTCTGACCTCCATCCCCCCATCCCGAGTCTCAATTTCACTCCGTCCCAATCTCTTTGACCTCGCATCCCCAGTCCCAATTTCTTTCCTCTTCCCCTCCCCCAACTCTGCTGAAACCTGCACATGTGCAGTTTAACATGGTGTGTTGCCTGCATTGGTTCGTGTCATTCAGGTCCACCTGTAAAATGTTTAGCTAAATTTTCATGAGGTAATGAATGATGGACTTGAAATTTACACATCACAGCGTAAACATGTCCCAAAACATAGTAGACAAGTAGGAGGTGGGAAGAACATGGCAAGTCAGACAGCATCAGGGGGTGGAGAAGTCAACTTTTTGGATTGGGGGTGGAATCCTGAAGAAGGGTTATACTTAAAACACTGACTTCTCCCCCTCCTGATGCTGCTGGCTCGCTGTGTTCTTCCAGCCTCCTGCTTGTCTACTTTGGATTCCAGCAACTGCAGCTTTTATATCTCTAACCAAAACACTCCATAGCCAATGAAATAGTGTAAATGTGTAATCACTGGGCCAGAATGTTGCAAGATAGGAGTAAATCTTTGGAGTTGAGAATGAATGAGATCAAACAATTCTGAGGAAATTAATGACACAACCAGTGTGAGGGAGAAGATGCATTTGGAAGTTGAAGGTTGGTGAAGAATGTGGTTGAAAATTTAAGCCTGGCCTTGGAGTTTACGTTGAGTTGCTTGTGGTCTCTTGCAGGTGGTGTTCCTCAGGTTGTGCTCACTGCTCCCACAGGAACAGTTCAAATCCCATTGTCAGCTGTCCAGCTACACCAGGTATAGTGGCAAGACTATCTGAAAAGCTCCGACCTACAGGAAACCTCAATAAGATTCACTTTTAATGCATGCTGGATGGTCAGGGAATTGTCATCCTTGAATGGACCTCTTCCTCTGTCTCTCTTACTGCATCTCTCTGTTTGTCTGTCTGTCTCTGTCTCTCTCTCTCTCTCTCTCTCTCTCTCTCTCTCTCTCTCTCTCTCTCTCTCTCTCTCTCTCTCTCTCTCTCTCTCTCTCTCTCTCTCTCTCTCTGACTCTGTCTGTCTCTTTCTCTCTGTGTCTCTGTCTCTGTATCCCTCCACCTCCATCCATCGGTCCACATCCCTTCTGTCTCTCTACCCCCATCTCTCCCCCCACCCCCCCACCAATCTCTCTCTGTCCCTTCCGTCTCTATCCCATCTCACCGTGTTCCCTCTTTTTGACCCACTCTCCCACTTTCTCTGTTACCTGCTCCACATTTCCCTCACCTTTGCCGCTCCTCTGATTCCTCCCCTCTTAGTCTCTCTCTCTTCCTTCTTTTCTTTCCTTCCTCTCCCATCTCTCCTCATTTTCTAGCTGTGTCTCTCTTTCTCTTTAGATTCCCATCTCCCCACTGTTCCTGTCTCTCATAGAATCGAACAGCTTTACAGCATTAAACAGCCCATAGTGTGCATGCCAATGATCAAGTGTCTGTCCCATGGTGATCATCTAAAGGGATCATCTAAATACTTATTGAATGTTGTGATGGTTCTTACCACCCTTTTAGGCAATGGGGGTGTTCCAGATACAATTCTTCCTTAAAAATCCCCTTTAAACCTCCTATCCCATTACTTTAAAACTGTGCCTCCTGGTTACTGACCCCTCTACTAAAGGAAAAAAGTTTCTGCCTATCTAACTATGCTCCTCATAACTTTGTACATCTCAGTCAGGCCCCCCTCAGCCTTCTCTGCTGTAAAGAGAACAAACCCAGCCTGCCTAACCTCTCTTCATAGCTGAATCATTCTAGACCAAGCAGCATCCTGTTGAGTCTCCTCTCCACTCTCTCTTTTGCAATCACATTTTTCCCATTGTGTGGTGACCAAAACTGCACACACCAATCCAGCTGTAAGCCTAACCAATATTATCTACAACTCCATCACAGGCTTCTTGCTCTTGTATTCAATGCTTCCACTAATAATGGCAAGCCTCCCATATACCTACTTAAGCAGCTTATCTACCTGTCTCTCAGTCTTCAAACATCAAGCTGCTTAATGTTCCTTTGATCCTCTGTACATCCTTGGGTCCTACCTTTCAGCTTGTACTCCCTTGTCTTGTTAGTCCTCCCAAAATGTATTACCTTGCACATTTCTGGATTAAATTCCATTTGCTACTGTTCAATCCATCTGACCAACCCCTCGATATCCTGTAGACTGAGGCCAACCCCCTCACTGTTTACCACCCCACCAATTTTCGTACCATCTGTGATCTTACAGATCATACTTCCTACCTTTGTGTGTAGATCATTAATGTACACAACAAACAGCAAAAAACCCTGTGGTACACCACTAGACACAGTCTTCCAGTCACAAGCACATCATTTGATCAGCTCCCTCTGCTTCCTGCAAAGAACTCAATTTTGGATGCAGTTTGCCAAATTGCACTGGATCCGATGAGTTCTTACCTTCTTTAACCAGTCTACCATGTGAGACTTTTGACAAAAGCCTTACTAAACCCCATGTAAACTGTATCAACTACATTACCCTCATCTCCATACCTAGTCACCTCCTTGAAAAATTCAGTCAAATTTGTCAGAGATGTAATCTGCCCCAACAAAGCCTTATCCTTGATGAACCATTGGCCTCCAAATAGAGATTAATTCCATCTGTCAGAATTTTTTTTCCATGTATTACTCTATGCTGATGTTAGACTTAATGGCCTGCTTTATCTTTGTTTATCTCTGATTATTTGAGGGACTATTCCTACTACTGCCCTTTTTATTCACTATCTCCACTCAAATGTATTCTATACCTTCTGACCCAAGACCATTTCTTACAAATATACTTATTATTTCTCAAATTTAGGAAGTCCCCACATCGCCCCTTCCTTCCCATCTGTCCTTTCAAAAAGTCACAAAGCCCCGAATATTTTGTTCCTAGTTTGATTTCCTTGAAACCATGTCTCCATAATAACTATAAGATTATACAAGTTAACCAGAATTTGTGCCATCAATTTATTTATTTGGTTCTGAATACTACATGCATTCAGGTAGAGAGCCATTAAATTTGTTTTTGTACCTTTTTGTTTCCCCTTTGTCCATTATCCCTTCCTCCCCTCTTCTCTACTTCATTGCCCTTCTCTCTCTCCCTCTCTTTCCTTCCCTACCCCTTCTGTCCTCACTCTCCTTTCCCCCTTTCATCCTTGTCTCTCCCCTCCTCCTCCTCCCCTCTCTTTCTCTCCTTAACACCTCCTTTCTCTCCTTTCCTCCTCTGCCTCTCTCCTTCTCCCCCTCCCTCTACTTCCACTTTCCTCACCTTTCCCCCTCCTCTCTCTCCTCATCTTCTCCTCATCTCCGTCTCCTTCCCCATTCTTTCTTTTCCTGCTCCTCTTTCCCATGTCTCCATCCTCTCTCTCTCCCTTTCCCTCTCTCCTTCATCCCTTCTATCTCTCCTTCCTACCCCCATTCCCTCCCCTTCCACCCCTCCCTCTTTCCTGTCTCACTTCCCTCCTCTTTCCCCTTTCCAAGCCCCCTCCTTGTCCATGTCCCTTTCCCTCTTCTCTCTTACTTTGTCTCTCCTTTCTCCTCCAACACCTCCCTCCCCACCACCACTACCACCCCCATCTCTCCTTGTTCTTCCACTCCAAGTCTCTCCCTCTGCTCTATCTCATTCCACCCCCTTTTCTCTCTTGTCCTTGTCTCCTTATGTCTCCTCTTCTCTCCCTTTCTCCTTCACCCCCCCCCACCCTCACCTGCTTCTGCTTTATCTCCTTTTCCCCTTCTCTGTCCTTCTCACTCACTCCTCTATCACCTTTCCCACTTCTCACCCTCTGCCCCTCCCCTGCTCCTTTCCCTACTTGTCTCCTTCTCCTTCAGCAGATAGGCTGGAGAAACAAGAGGTATCAGCATGAAGTGATGCCTGTTTGCTTTATCTGGGTCCGAGGCTAGTTCAGGGATTTGGTCACTTTGATATTTGTCAAAGATGTTTTTGTTATCGTGAAGAGTTGAGAAACTGGAGAGGAACCAGAGAACACAGATTCTCTGTCACTAGTGATATATAGCACCTGTCAATCCAATCTGTGCAAATTCAAATCTATTTAGCAGCAACTCCTGAAGATTTCAGGAGATCGGCAAATAGGGTTCGGTGCCTCTGAGAGACAGATGTATAGGGTCTGGTGTCTGTCTGTCTTAGAGGGACAGGTAAATAGTGCCTGATCTCTATGCCTGTCTCTCAGAGGGACAGCTGTATCGTGTCTGGTATCTCTGTTTCTCAGCGGAGCAGGTGTAGAGTGTCTGGTCTTGCTCTCTGTCCGTCTCAGACAGACAGGTCAAAGGTGTACAATCAACATCCTCCATCGTATATATAACCCCACTGCCAGCCTGATTCATTTCCTATTTTACTCCACCTATAAAGTCTCTATTGCCTGCATCCCTCTTGTTATGTGTTGTCATGCTTTACTGTCAGTGAGCCTACACCATCTCCTATCAATTTGCTCATTGTTCCTGATGGAGTTGTCACTGCTCCAATGTGTGTTACAGACATTCCTCTGTAATGGCTTCTGTACCCTATCTTCCAGGTTGAATATGTCTACATTTATAGAGTCATAGAGATGTACAGTATGGAAACAGACCCTTCGCTCCAATTCGTCCATGCCGACCAGATATCCCAACCCAATCTCGTCCCACCTGCCAGCACCCGGCCCATATTCCTCCAAACCCTTCCTATTCACAAACACATCCAGATGCCTTTTAAATGTTGCAATTGTACTACCCTCCACCACTCCTAGAGGGTGTTGCTGAACAAACAGACCTTGAACCTCAAAGTAGAGTCGCAGGTAGATAGGATAGTGAAGAAGGCATTTGGTATGCTTTCCTTTATTGGTCAGAGTATTAATTACAGGAGTTGGGAGGTCATGTTGCAGCTGTACAGGACATTGGTTAGGCCGCTTTTGGAATATTGCGTGCAATTCTGGTCTCCTTCCTATTGGAAGGATGTTGTGAAACTTGAAAGGGTTCAGAAAAGATTTACAAGGATGTTGTCAGGGTTGGAGGATTTGAGCTATAGGGAGAGGCTGAACAGGCTAGGGCTGTTTTCCCTGGAGCATTGGAGGCTGAGGGGTGACCTGATAGAGGTTTGTAAAATCATGAAGGGCATGGAAAGGATAAATAGACAAAGTATTTTCCCTGGGGCCGGGGTGTACAGAACTAGAGGAACATAGGTTTAGGATGAGAGGGGAAAGATATAAAAGAGACCTAAGGGGCAACTTTTTCACGCAGGGGGTGGTATGTGTATGGAATGAGCTGCCAGAGGTTGTGGTGGGCGCTAGTATCATTTACTTGGTTTTGTTTACAGTGTGTGTTTAAAGAAGGCTTATTTGAGCATCCACCTTTAACCTAACCTTCTGCTGTAAAATATTTCACATTTCTCTCTCTCTCCTTATACCTTGTGGATTTACTGAAGTGCCTGGAACACAGTTTCTGATTTGTACTCTCCTCATCTCTAATTCTCTTGTTTTTGAATTATTAAGAACACCCTTCCCTAAGATCCCTTTCCTCATTCTCATGATCCTCACTCAGATCAATGATTTTAAACTAACTTGTAAACAGAAATTTGAATTCCTAATGGCAGACTCAAAATACCACATGAAGGATTTCATGTCTTAAGACTTGTACTGTGTCAAACAAAAAAGTCCACCCAAGAAATACACACTGCAGGTAATGGTCTAAACCAGGAGCAGGTATTCGTTATTAGCTTTTTAACATGACTGATTGCCTCAAGCCATGTTTGCATGCTCTCAGCAGAACTGTAGTCTTGCTTTTGGAAGTCCCAAATCCCTCCTGACAATACTACAGGCTTTCTTCACTCGGTTGGTGCAAATATTCCCAGATTCTTTCACTGTAATTCTCCTGAACAAATTCTCACCCTCTGACTTTAATTTCTTAAATCTGTGTGAGATCCATGTTTTCAGACAGGAAATCAATTCTCATTAGCATTCTGCTGTCACTGCTGTAGTTTACCTGCATTTTATTTGGTCCCTTACTTAAGGAGGGATGCACTTGCATTGGAGAGGAGGGGGCGTCACTAGGATCAATTTTCCTGAGAGATTGAGCAGTTTCGGACTCTCTGGAATTCAGATGAGATGAGATCTAATTGAGGTATATAAGTTGATAAAAGGGATTGACAAAGAATGTTTCCTTATGTGGGGCAATCTAGAACAAGCAGTTATAGTTTTAGCATGGGGGGGAAGAGACTTAAAATCGAGATGAGGAGAAATTATTTCTGTCAAATGGGTGTGAATCTGTGGAATTCACTATCCTAGAGCATGATGTATGCTGGAACATGGAGTAATTTTATGGAGGAGATGGAACAACGTTTAATTAGTAACTGGTTGAAGAGTTACGGAGAGTGGATAGGAAAGTGAAATTGAAGCCAAGATGAGATCAGCCGAAGCAGACTCAAGGGGCTGAATTGCCTACTCCCGCTCCTTGTTCTTAGGTTCTCCCTCTCCGTCTCCCCCGTCACCCCCAACCGTTCTCTGCCCTACCTGCCCTGTGTCAGGAGCTCTGGTGCCTGACTGACCAAACACCTGTAATCCAGTATAAAGCAAGGCCAGCAGAATGCTTCTGCCTTTATCTTCTTGAATGCTGACACTTGGGTCTCAACAGGGGATTGAGTTTAAGAGCTGCGAGGTTTTGCTGCAGCTCTATAAAACCCTGGTTAGATCACACTTGGAATATTGTGTCCAGTTCTGTTCGCCTCATTATAGGAAGGATGTAGATGCTTTAGAGAGGGTGCAGAGGAGATTTACCAGGATGCTGCTTAGATTGGGGGGCTTGTCTTATCAAGAGAGGTTGTGTGAGCTCGGGTTTTTCACATTGGAGAGAAGACTGAAGAGAGGTGACTTGATAGAGGTGTGCAGGGTAATGAGAGGCAGAGTTGGAGTAGATTGCCAGAGACATTTCCCCAGGGCAGAAATTGCTGTCACAAGGGGTCATAATTTTAGGGTGATTGGAGGAAGGTATCGGAGAGATGTCAGAGGTAGGTTCTTTACACAGAGTGGTGGGTACATAGAATGCACTGCCAGCAGTGGTAGTGGAGTCAGAGACATTTAAGCAACTGCTGGACAAGCGCATGGATGGCAGTAAATTGAAGGGTGTGTCAGTTAGGTTGATCTTAGTTTAAGATAAACGCTCAGCAGAATATCAGCCTGTACTATGCTGTTCTGTTCTATGTACAGTGTACTTTCTATCACTGGCTGACTCCACCAGTGGAAGCAGCATGTGATAGAAAGGGTTTATCAATGACATAACCAAACGATCAGATCTAAGCTCTGCAGTCCTTTACATCCACTTGTAAATGGTGGTGGACTCTTAAATAACTCATTGGAGAAGGAGGCTCCTCAAATATCTCCATTCTCAATAATGGGAGAGCCCAATACATCAGTGCTAAAGATAAAACTGAAGCACTCACAACGATCTTCAGGTGGAAGTGCTAAGTGGTCCCCACAATAACAGGTGCCAGTCTTCAGGCAATTCAGTTCACTCCAATTGATATCAAGAAATAAAGACATTGGATAGTGCAAAGACTACGGGCCCTCACAACATTCTGGCAATAGTACTCAAGACTTGTGCTCCATAACTTGCCACTCCCCTGGCCAAGCTCTTCCAGTACAGTTACAACACTGGCATCTCCCTAACAATGTGGAGATATTGCTCAGGTATGTCCTGTACATGAAAAGCAGGACAAATCCATTCTAGCCAATCACTGCCCCATCAGTCTACTCTCGATCATCAGTAAAGTGATAGAAAGTAGCTCAACAATACTGTCAAGCAACACTTACTCAGCAATAATCTGCTCAGTGACACCCAGTTTGGGTGATACCAGGACCACTTAGTTCTTGACCTCTTTACAGCCTTGGTTCAACCATAGACCAAAAAGCTAGTTTAGCCAGTGAAGTTTAAAGTGACAGCCTTTGATATCAAGGCTGCATTTGACCAAGTGTGTGGCATCAAGAAGCCCTAGAAAACTGGAGTCAATGGGAATAAGGGGGTTAGTCTCATATCTGGCACGTAGGAAAATGGTCATGGTTGTTGCAGGTCATCTAATCTCCAGGGCAGCTCTGCAGTGTTCCTCAAGGTAGTGTCCTAGGTCCAACCATCTTCAGCTGCTTCTCCAATGACTTTCTGTCCAAGATAAGGTCAGAAGTGGGGATGCTTGCCAATGATTGCACAATGTTCACTACCTTGTGTAACTCCTCAGATAGTGAAGCAGTTGTTTCCATATTCAGGAAGACCTGGCGGCATCCAAAGTTGGTCTGGTGTGACAACATTTGTGCCACACAAATGCCATGCAGTGACCTACTCCAGCAAGAGAGAACTTAACCATTTTTCCTTGTTATTCAGTGGCTTTGCCATCGATGAATCCCCCACTATCCTGGGAATTACCTTTGTCCAGAAACTCAACTGGACTTGCCACATAAAAAAGAGTGCTGACAAGAGCAGGTCAGAAGCTAGGAAAATTAATTCCTTTCCTGACTCCCAAAGCCTGCCCACCATCTCCCGTGCCCAAGTCAGGAGTGTGATGGAACACTCCTCACTTGCCTGGATAGGTGCAGCTCTAGCAACATCAAGAAGCTGGACACCGTCCAGGACAAAGTAATCTGCTTGACTGGTACCACACTAACCACCTCCTCATTTTCCCTCTTCTGCTGTCTGTATTTTGCTTGCCTTTTCCTAACCCTTAAATAGCTCTTTTCTTCTAATGAAACATATTTTTTCCTGCACTCTGTCTCTACTGTTGTTCCAAATCTCACTTTGGTTCCTCTAACTCTACACAGTGTTAATTGTATTCACCACCTTCGCCTGCATCTCTATGGCATGGGCTGTGAGAGGGTGATGCGAGGTGGGAGAGGTGTTATGAGGAGATCTCCGTCGCTCCACGTGTGCATGCACATTGGCAGTAATGTATATGACATGATGCGTAATTTCAACGTGTGAGGTTGCTGGTGTCAGAAAACACTCCCCAAACTGACCAGATGTTAGCTTCTGAAAGGGGATGACAGAAACTGGGCCTTGGTCCCCCGGTATAATGGAGTAACTCAGATGAGGTACTCAAGATTTTGAAAGGAACTGATTTCTAGTGACACTTCTCACTGCGAAGAGATAAGGAAACCACATCTGCAAATCCCAACCATACAGGTGGCTACATCGACTCGCTCAGTGAAGTTTCAGTTTGAGGTTGATGGATTCTTGCTCAACAACATCATACAGAGATGTAGAACTCCCCCACACTTAGTACATGCACACACATACACAGGCACATGCTCAAATGCACAGAATTAATTTCTCATCACTTACCACAGCACCTTCCCATACAAAGACAGGAAATGTAACACTTACTCCTTCCCTTCTCTGTCCTTGCTGGCTAAGAACCCAGAACTTCCTTTCAGTTGTATTTCTTTCAGGTCCCTCTCTTGGCATTGATCATGTTGCCTCTACAGGTGAAATCGCATCACACATTGTATGTTGTCTACAGATAAGGTCCTGAGAGTGCTGGCCTGGCATTTTAATTTTTAACTCCTTTACCCTCTGACCTCTCGATCCTTGGCCCCTCACTCTGCTGAATGAAGGTCAGTTTGAAGAACAGCTTCTCATCTTTTAATTAGATACATGCAGCTTCTAAACCCACATGCAGTTCAGTCATTTCAGATTAAATCTCAGGACTTAATCTTTTAGTGAGGATTCTGTTGTGCATACTTCCTCTGAACACATCTTTTTATTTCCTGTTCCGTTAACATTTTTTATTTATCTTTAACTAATCATTTTGTCATTTAGTCTCTTCTGTGTAGCACCATATCCGATGCCTTCCAATTTGAATTGTGTTCCTCCTGTTGTATTCATTAAAAATCTGTTAACTCCTAAGTTTTACTTAGTTCAAGCTAAAATACCTTTGGCCTGCAACATTAAAACTGATTTTCACTTGGTGTTTCCAACATGTTTGTGTTTAATGCAGGATTAGTTGTTTAGACTGAGCAGGGGAGAGTGATTTAGGGGCACAGCGTCAGAGAGAGGGATGGAGGGAGGAGGATTGAGGAGCATAATATGCAGAGCGAGGGAGGGAGGGACATTGGGGGGCACAGTGTCCAGAGCGAGGGGAATAAGGGAATAGAATCCAATGTGAGTGAGGGAAGGAGGGGGGAGGTATTTGAGGGATACAGTGTCCAGAGCGAGAGGAATGGGATTGGGGAGTAGTGTCCAGTGCGAGGGTTAGGGATGGACGTGTGGGATTGGGGAGTGGTGTCCAGTGTGAGCGCGGGAGGGAGTGTGGGATTGGGGAGTGGTGTCCAGTGTGAGCGAGGGCGGGGGATTGGGATTGGGGATTGGTGTCCAGTGTGAGCCAGGGATGGGAGTGTGGGATTGGGGAGTGGTGTCCAGTGTGAGCGAGGGAGTGGGTGTGGGATTGAGGAGTGACATCCAGTGTGAGCGAGGGATGGGGGTATGGGAGTAGGGAATGGTGTCCAGTGTGAGCGAGGGATGGGGGTGTGGGAGTGGGGAGTGACGTCCAGTGAGAGTGAGGGATGGGGGTGTGGGAGTGGGGAGTGACGTCCAGTGAGAGTGAGGGATGGGGGTGTGGGAGTGGGGAGTGGTGTCCAGTGTGAGCGAGGGATGGGGGGTGTGGGAGTGGGGAGTGACGTCCAGTGTGAGTGAGGGATGGGGGTGAGGTGGGTTGGGGGAATTGGGAAGTAGTGTCCACTGTGAGCGAGGGCGTGGGGTGAGGTGGGTTGGTGAATTGGGAAGTAGTGTCCACTGTGAGCGAGGGCATGGGGTGAAGTGGGTTGGTGAATTGGGAAGTAGTGTCCACTGTGAGCGAGGGCGTGGGGTGAGGTGGGTTGGTGAATTGGGAAGTAGTGTCCAATGTGAGCGAGGGCATGGGGTGAAGTGGGTTGGTGAATTGGGAAGTAGTGTCCACTGTGAGTGAGGGATGGGGGTGAGGTGGGTTGGTGAATTGGGAAGTAGTGTCCACTGTGAGCGAGGGTGTGGGGTGCGGTGGGTTGGTGAATTGGGAAGTAGTGTCCACTGTGAGTGAGGGATGGGGGTGAGGTGGGTTGGTGAATTGGGAAGTAGTGTCCACTGTGAGCAGACTGTGACTGTTTGCCCCTTTTTATTTTACAGATGGCAGTCATTGGGCAGCAGTCATGCACTGGCAGCCTGACTGAGCTTCAGGTGAGCAGCCTGGAGACCACACACAGCAACAAGCTGGCCCAGAACGATTAACCCTTCATATCTAGGACTGAGAGAAGCGGCATCTATTTAAAAAGGAAACTGAGCGCCATATTTATTTATTTTCTCCCCTCACCCTTCACCCCTGTTTTATTCAGAAAGATTGGATGGAACATTTTCTAAATCAATGTGAAATTACCGATGGCCTAAGGATTATCTTTTACACAATTCAAAGCGATTTGCACGCTGTGGACCCATATCAAACCAAACCCAGCCAAAATTTAACACTGTTGTGACAGTTTTGTAAAGACCTGAAATCATTCTTCTACCTGTCCCTTGGAGGACGAAGTCAGTATTGACATTTTGTTCTAAACGCGTCTGGTTTTGTCATTGCTCCAGTTTTAGCCGTGACGCTTTAGCTTGGTTTGGAGTGGAATGGGACGGGGCAGGGTGCATGTGGACAGACACAGGAGTCTGCCTAAGCTGTATGCTGGCTTCAACCCTTGGTGATGTCTGTGCTTTGATCTTGTTTTGAAAGTCAAAGGATATCATGGCATTAATTTTCCACATCTGTTTCTCCAACAATTCTTTTGTGATTATATTTGTACTGAAAACAAAATTGTTGGAGGTGTGTGTGTGTGTATATGCATGTGTATATTATACATGTGTGTAATATGTAGGTACAGTATATACACCCATATATAATGTGTTGCTCATATGCACACACAAAACGTTTAGTATTTAGAAAGTTTTTTTTAATGAAGTCTATATGAAACGTGATCCAAGTTGAATTAATTGATTTATTAGAGTGGCCTTTGGAGGGGGAACACCATAAGTGACTTCACTCATGACTCTGCACTAAGGGAGCAAACATTCGGTCAAAAAAGTTTCTGCTCTTGAATGTTGTCCAGTTCTCCCCGCCCGCCCCAAGGTCACGTGTGCATATTACAATTACGATTGGCCTTGCTGTCCTCTTTGGGTGGGGGTGGGGTTGGGGTTGGGGAAGGTGGTCAGGATTGGCCATGCTGCCCTCACTGGGAGTGGATCAGAATCAGGAATGTCTGTAACAAAAATAGAAGTTGCTGGAAAATCACAGCAGGTTTGTCAGCGTCTGTGGAGAGAGAAACAGAGTTTAACATTTCGAGTCTTGTTCTGAAGAAGTCACATTGGACTCAATATTAACTCTAATTATCTCTCCACAGATGATATCTGACCCACTGAGTTGCTCCAGCAATTTCTATTTTTAGTGGCTGCATGATTCTCAGTTTTGGACAAGATTGGGTTTGTTTGTCCTTTGGCTACAATTGGCTTGTTTAAACTCTTTCCACCCTCTGTCATTCAGATTTGAATATTTAGCCACACATCTGGGGAGAACAAGATAAAACAGGGATGGGGGTGGTGTAGGAGTAGCAGGGTTGGTAGTAAAAAGACGTGGGGAGTTTGCTGTCTTATATGAGCAGCTTTTTGGGAGCATTAGGAATTGGGTTGTTTCTTTTAAAGATCGTTATGTTAATTTGAATAACACTGTGGCCTTTCTCCTGTAGAAGATGATAACCCAAAGAATTCTACTGGATAGGCTTAGGCCGTGATAAAATCACACCCTGGTCCAGATCACAGTCCAGTGATTGGGGATGAGTGTTGTTCCTGACCCTAATCTTTGACCAGTGCTTCTTGCTGTAACGTGTGTCAGGAAGAGACTAGGATTAAACAGGATCATGTGCTTGGATGCTTCAAACCCCAAATTGCTCCCTCTTCCTCACTTTTCAAGTACATGACTGTCTTCTTGTGGAGTTTAGAAACGGAAAGAACTGCAGATGTCGTAAGTCAGAAACAAAAACAGAACTTGCTGAAAAAGCTCAGCAGGTCTGGCAGCACCTGTGCAGAGAAATCAGAGTTAACGTTTCGGGTCAGGTGACTGGAAGTTCTGAGGAAGGGTCACTGGACCTGAAACATTAACTCTGATTTCTCTTTCTAAAAATGCTGCCAAACCCGCTGAGCTTTTCCAGCGATTTCTGTTTTTGTCTTTGTGGAGTTGTTGTCCAGTGAATGACTGCATCTCCCAGAAGACAGGTCGACAGTTCCACTGACTCATGAAGGTATTGGTGCTGAATGTGTAGGAATTGAGTGTGAGGGAGATTAGCTACTTGCCAAATCACATTTCCTCTGATATGAAACACTGCAACGGATCTTCTGTTTTTGGCTTGCCAATCAATCTGGTTTTATTAAGTCAGAAATTACACAACCCTAGGTTATATCCAACAGGTTTATTTAAAATCACAAGTTTTTGCAATGCTGCTCCTTCCTTAAATGACTTCACTTGACAAACGAGCAGTGCTCTGAAAGCTTTGTCCACCAGCACCTCCGCGTCATGTTTTACTAACATCAAGGTGACTGGTTACAATCATGATTTGGAGATGCCAGTGTTGGATTGGGGTGTACAAAGTTAAAAATCACACAACACCAGGTTATAGTCCAAAGGTTTATTTGGAACCACTAGCTTTTGGAGCGCTGCTCCTTCATCGGGTGGTTGTGGAGTATAAGCTCGTAAGACACAGAATCTATAGCAAAGGTCATGTAACTGAAATTAAATATTGAAAAAGACATGGATTGTTTGTCAAGTCTTTCATCTTTTAGAATGACCATGTTGGTTTTTCAATTCTTTCATATATAAATTGCAGAACATTTTTAAAGTTACATTCTCAAGTGAACTTCAACAATTGGTGTCATGTTGGTCCATGATAATGCATTGAAGGTGTGAGGTGCCCTGTGTGAGACTGTCTGTGCCACAATATTCAGACTGACTCTAATCTAAAAAATGGATTTACAAAATCTTACCTGGATTCATGCAGTTTTTGAGCAATATAAAATGTAATTCTGCAACTACAAATTCACCCCACAAACTTGTGTGCGTGCGCGCTTACGCACGTGGACGCATGTGTGGGGCAGGGGATTAGGAGTGTCTGTGAGAAAGTGCGTGCATGTGTGTGAGTGTAAAGGGGTATAAGTCTGTAAGAGGACTTGAGAGTGTGGGAGTGTATGTGTGATCGTACATTGGTACATTGTACAGTGGAGAGGCTACGTCAGTGAGTGAATGGACACCACACAACAATCAACAAACAAGAGTGTTCCCTCCCAGTCAGAGAACACTTCAGCCGTCCAGGACATTTGACTTCGGACCTTCGGTTGACTGTTCTCCAAGGTGGACTTCGGGACAGGCAACAGCACAAAGTGGCCGAGCAGAGGCTGATAGCCAAGTTCGTACCACTGGGGATGGCCTCAACTGGGACCTTGGGTTCATGTCATACTACAGGTGACCTCACTGCACTATGCACACACACACACACTCACAGATACTCCTACTCACACACACTTCTACAGACCCATGCACTCACGCAGACCCTCTTTCATACACTCACACATACACTCCCACACTCACATGCATCCTCTCAGAGACTTCTACCCCTTTACACTCACTCACACAAACACACTCTCTCAGACATTCATAACCCCTCATGCACACACACATATATAAGTTTGTGGGGTGAATTTGTACTTTCAGAATTACATTTTATTTTGCTCAAAAACTGCATGAATTCATGTAAAATTCTGTAAATCCATTTTTTAGATGAGAATCAGTCTGAACATTGTGGCACAGACAGCTTTGCACAGGGCACCTCATGTTAAATGCATTATCTGGGTCGATATGTCACCAATTGTTAAAGTTCACTTGAGAATGTAACTTTAAAAATGTTCTGCAACTTACATATGAAGGAACTGAAACCAACATGTACATTTGAAACGATGAGAGACTTGACAGATCACCCATGTCATAGTCATAAAGTCAGAGATGTACAGCACGGAAACAGACCCTTCACTCCAACTTGTCCATGCCAACCAGATATCCCAACCCAAACTAGTCCCACTTGCCAGCATCTGGCCCATATCCCTCCAAACCCTTCCTGTTCACTGTTGCAATTGTACCAGCCTCCACTGCTTCCTCTGGCAGGTCATTCCATACACGTACCTCCCTCTGAATGAAAAAGTTGCCTCTTTTGTTTCTTTTATATCTTTCCCCTCTCACCCTAAACCTATGGCCCTCTAGTTCTGAACTCTCCCACTGGAGGGAAAAGACTTTGCCTATTTATCCTATCCATGCCCCTCATAATTTTATAAACCTCTATAAGGTCACCCCTCAGTCTCCGACGCTCCAGGAAAAACAGCCCCAGCCTGTTCAGCCTCTCCCTGTAGCTCAAATCCTCCATCCCTGATAACATGCTTGTAAATCTTTTCTGAACCCTTTCAAGTTTCACATCTTTCCGATAGGAAGGAGACCAGAATTGCATGCAATATTCCAACAGTGGCCTAACCAATGTCCTGTACAGCCACAACATGACCTCCCAACCGCTGCACTCAATACTCTGACCAATAAAGGAAAGCATACTAAACATCATCTTCACTATCCTATCTACCTGCGACTCCACTTTCAAAGAGCTATGAACCTGCACTCCAAGGTCTCTCTGTTCAGCGACACTCCCTAGGATCTTACCATCAAGTATATAACTCCTGCTAAGATTTGCTTTCCCAAAATGCAGCACTTCACATTTGTCTAAATTAAACTCCATCTGCCACTTCTCAGCCCATTGGCCCATCTGATCAAGATCCTGTTGTATTCTGAGGTAACCTTCTTCGCTGTCCACTACACCTGCAATTTTGGTGTCATCTGCAAACTTACTAACAGTACCTCTTATGATCACATCCAAATTATTTGTGTAAATGAGGAAAAGCCATGTTGAATATCCCTAATCAGTCCCTGCTTTTCCAAATACATGTACATCCTGTCCATCAGGATTCCCTCCAACAACTTGCCCACCACTGGTCTGTCGTTCCTTGGCTTGTCCTTAGCACCTTTCTTAAACAGTGGCACCAAGTTAGCTAACCTCCAGTCTGCTGGCACCTCACCTGCGACTATCGATGGTACAAATATCTCAGTAAGAGGCCCAGCATTCACTTCTCTAGCTTCCCACAGAGTTCTAGGATACACCTGATCAGGTCCTGGGGAGTTATCCACTTTTATGCATTTCAAGACACTTCCTCCTCTGTAATGTGGACATTCTTCAAGATGTCACAATCTACTCCCCTACAGTCTATATCTTCCATATCCTTTTCCACAGTAAATACTGATTCCATATACTCGTTTATTATCTTCCCCATCTCCTGTGGCTCCACACAAAGGCCGCCTTGCTGATTTTTGAGGGGCCCTATTCTCTTCCCAGTTACCCTTTTGTCCTTAATGCATTTGTAAAAACCCTTTGGATTCTCCTTAATTCTATTTGCCAAAGCTATCTCATGTCCCCATTTTACCCTCCTGATTTCTCTCTTAAGTATACTCCTACTGCCTTTATACTCAGAATTCTAAGGATTCACTTGATCTATCCTGTCTATACCTTACATATGCTACCTCCTTTTTCTTAACCAAACCCCCAATTTCTTTAGTCATCCAGCATTCCCTATACCTACCAGCCTTTTCTTTCACCCTGACAGGAATATACTTTCTCTGGATTCTCGTTATCTATTTTTGAAGGCTTCCCATCTTCTAGCAGTCCCTTTTAGAACTTTTAGATCTGGTCTATCCTTTTCCATCATTATTTTAAATCTAATAGAATTATGGTCGCTGGCTCCAAAATGCTCCCCCACTGACACCTCAGTCACCTGCCCTGCCTTACTTCCCAAGAGGAGGTCAAGTTTTGCACCTTCTCTAGTACGTACGCCTACATATGAATCAGAAAATTTTCTTGTACACACTTAACAAATTCCTCTCCATATAAACCCTTAATACGATGGCAGTCCCAGTCTATGTTTGGAAAGTTAAAATCCCCTACCATAACCACCCTATTATTCTTACAGATAGCTGAAATCTCCTTACAAGTTTGTTTCTCAATTTCCCTCTGACTATTAGGGGGTCTATAATACAATTCCAATAAGGTGATCATCCCTTTCTTATTTCTCAGTTCCACCCAAATAACTTCTCTGGATGCATTTCTGGGAATGTCCTCCCTAAGTACAGCTGTAATGCTATCCCTTATTAAAACCACCCTCCACGGCCCCCGCCTCCCTTTCTGTCCTTCCTGTAACATTTGTATCCTGGATCATTAAGCTGCCAGTTCTGTCCATCCCTGAGCCATGTTTCTGTAATTGCTATGATATCCCAGTCCCATGCTCCGAACCATGCCCTGAGTTCATCTGCCTTCCCTGTTACAGGTATAGTTCACTTCTACCCCAAAACAGCTTCCAATGATCCAAAAATGTGAATCCTTCTCCAGTACGCCAGCTCTTTTTCAATATATAATTTCAGTTACATCACACTGTAAACTTTTGCAATAAATTCTGTGTCCTATGATCTTATGCTCCACAACCACATGATGACGCAGCAGTGCTCCTAAAGCTAGTTCTTCCAAAATAACCCTGTTGGACTATAACCTGGTCACAATCATGGAAGGGAAGATGTTAAAAGTTACGTCCGTGTCAGCCATCGCCCAGTATAGGGTGTGAAAGCAGGCTGCTTTCCCTCCTGGAGCTCTCTGCTGACAGGTAATTCCCACCTTCCCCCTCCATCCTCTCTCTGGCTCTAAACAGATTCATATTTCACATAGACATTGCCCGCTCTGTTTAGCTGGTGTTCCTCTGTTCTGCACCTTCCCAGTTTATGGCCTTCTCATTGATAATCCCTGACCTTTGTACGTGCCACGGTCCCTTCAAGTTCAGGCCCACCTACAAGCAGCAGTTTTTTGTACTTGGTGCTATGAAGGGAAACGTTTTCATAGGAAGCGGCCACTACCTTTTATAAAATGCCTTTGAAAGAGAGAGTTTATTTTTATAGGTGTTTATTCAGTATTTATGTATCACAGAGAAAAAAAAACACTTGTAAAATTGTATTGCAGTTTATGTGTAAGAGTTTGTATCACACAGGCGGGGGGAGGGAGGGGTGGTGTGTATGTTTTATACATTTTTTTCCACGGAATACAAAAAGTTCAACGTTTCAGTGAAAGGGAGAGGACGTGTTCGAGTTCAGCAGCTCGCCACGCCCATAGCCTGTCACACCAAGATCTGGTGTGATTTACACAGCGAAAGCTTTTTTTTAAAAGAAGAGAAATCCGGCTTGTTTACTTTTTATTGTTGTGTTTGGATTCTGTTTTTTTTCTTTGTTTCCAGCGCTCTGGAAGGTTTGTGTATGTAAACACAGTACTGTGTCCGGAGACATCTTTCTGTATTCAAAAAGAATAAAAGTGCTCTTTGGCTAAACGTTATAGATTGTGCTCCCAGCAGCTGTGCCCACCATGTCAATGTCGTAGTTAAGGTTTAGTGGGCATTGTATCCCTGCTTAGTGGTTATCTGTGTGCTTTATACAGCCTTTCTGCAAAGCTCTATGTATTCATAAGACCATAAGACATAGGAGTGGAAGTAAGGCCATTCGGCCCATCGAGTCCACTCCGCCATTCAATCATGGCTGATGCGCATTTCAGCTCCACTTACCAGGGTTCTCCCCGTAGCCCTTAATTCCTCTAGACAACAAGAATCTATCAATCTCAGCCTTGAAGTCATTTAGCGTCCCGGCTTCCACTGCACTCTGTGGCAATGAATTCTACAGGCCCACCACTCTCTGGCTGAAGAAATGTCTCCGCATTTCTGTTCTGAAATGACCCCCTCTAATTCTAAGGCTGTGTCCACGGGTCCTAGTCTCCTCACCTAACGGAAACAATTTCCTAGCATCCACCTTTTCCAAGCCATGTATTATTTTGTACGTCTCTATTAGATCTCCCCTTAATCTTCTAAACTCCAACGAATACAATCCCAGTATCCTCAGCCGTTCCTCATATGCTAGACCTGTCATTCCAGGGATCATCCGTGTGAATCTCCGCTGGACACGTTCCAGTGCCAGTATGTCCTTCCTGAGGTGTGGAGACCAAAACTGGACACAGTACTCCAAATGGGGCCTAACCAGAGCTTTATAAAGTCTTAGTAGTACATCTCTGCTTTTATATTCCAACCCTCTTGAGATAAGAGACAACATTGCATTCGCTTTCTTAATCACAGACTCAACCTGCATGTTTACCTTTAGAGAATCCTCGACTCGCACTCCCAGATCCCTTTGTGCTTTGGCTTTATTAATTTTCTCACCATTTAGAAAGTAGTCCATGCTTTTATTCTTTTTGCCAAAGTGCAAGACCTCGCACTTGCTCACGTTAAATTCCATCAGCCATTTCCTGGACCACTCTCCCAACCTGTCTAGATCCTTCTGTAGCCTCCACACTTCCTCAGTACTACCTGCCTGTCCACCTAACTTCGTATCATCAGCAAACTTCGCTAGAATGCCCCCGGTTCCCTCATCCAAATCATTAATATATAATGCGAACAGCTGTGGCCCCAGCACCGAACCCTGCGGGACACCGCTCGTCACCGGCTGCCATTCTGAAAAAGAACCTTTTATCCCAACTCTCTGCCTTCTGTTAGACAGCCAATCCTCAATCCATTCCAGCAGCTCACCTCGAACACCATGGGCCCTCACCTTGCTCAGCAGCCTCCCATGTGGCACCTTATCAAAGGCCTTTTGAAAGTCTAGATAGACCACATCCACTGGGTTTCCCTGGTCTAACCTACTTGTTACCTCTTCAAAAAATTCCAACAGGTTTGTCAGGCATGACCTCCCTTTACTAAATCCATGTTGACTTGTTCTAATCAGACTCTGCTCTTCCAAGAATTTAGAAACCTCATCCTTAATGATGGATTCTAGAATTTTACCAACAACCGAGGTTAAGCTGATTGGCCTATAATTTTCCATCTTTTGCCTTGATCCTTTCTTGAACAAGGGGGTTACAACAGCCATCTTCCAATCATCCGGGACCTTTCCTGACTCCAGTGACTCTTGAAAGATCTCAACCAATGCCTCTGCTATTTCCTCAGCCACCTCTCTCAGAACTCTAGGGTGTATCCCATCGGGGCCAGGAGATTTATCAATTTTAAGACTTTTTAACTTTTCTAGCACTATCTCCTTCGTAATGGCAACCATACTCAACTCACCTAAGTACCTGGCAACCATTGACGTTTATAGTAGGGTCTCTCAGTTTAAAATGCATGAACTTTTACATATGAATGGAAACTTATGACTACATGACCACTTTGCTCTCATCAGCTGGTTCACTTCCTCAATCTCTCTTCATTACTGAAGCTCTCCAGCTCAGGCAACATCACGGTAAACCTTCTCCAATGTGATCACATGCCTCCTATAATGTGGTTTCCAGAACTGCACACAACAGTCTAGCTGTGGCCTAAGCAACATTTAATATAGTTCTAGCATAACTATCCTACTATTAATTGCTCTGGCTCAAGAGCCAAGCCTTTGTTTTCTTGCAAAAGTTAAAGATGGGACCTTGAAAAAACCCTATTCATCTCTTAAAAACATCTATTTAATCTCCATCTAACCACTACTGATAAGATCTCTGGCTACATGATAAAAGAACTGTAGTGGTCTCAGTTATCTGACAACATTGTGTACGAGTTCATTCTAGACAGTAGACTATTTTCCTGCATAGGCGAGAGTGTGTTGCTGGAAAAGCACAGCAGGTCGGGCAGTTCGGTACAGTTCCAACATGAGCTTCCATGACTGATTCCTGATGAAGGCCTCTTGCCCAAAACGTCGATTCTTCTGCTCCTCGGATGCTGCCTGACCTCCTGTGCTTTTCCAGGAGGAGCAGGAGAATCAACGTTTCGGGCAAGAGGCCTTCATCAGGAATCAGTCATGGAAGCTCATGTTGGAACTGTACTGAAATTGCCTGACCTGCTGTGCTTTTTCAGCAACACACTGTTGACTCTGATCTCCAGCATCTGCAGACCTCACTTTCTCCTATCTTTCTTTGTATACAACTGTTTCCTTCAACCACACTTCTAAACCCTTCCATCTATACAAGTCTGAGTGGCTCATATCCTTGAGATTCACCAAAGTTGATAGGTGTGCTTGAGAGGGATTTAAAGTAAATTGGAAGGTGGCAAGAAAGTTTAATAGGGTCATTATAGGCATACTTTATACAATTGCCTTTATCAGTCGAGAGTGTGGTGCTGGACAAGCACAGCCGGTCAGGCAGCATCTAAGGAGTAGGAGAATTGACGTTTCGGGCAAGAGCCCTTCATCAGGAATCAGTTGTGGGAACTCACATTGGAACTATCGAATTTGAAGATAACAAGCATTAAGACACCCTCCTTCCATTTAAATAGCATACCGCATGTCCATTCTTCCTGTCAAAGTCATAGAATCTCTACGGTGCAGAAAGTAGGTTATTCAGCCCATCAATTCTGCACGAACCTTCTGAAGGGCATCCTACCTAGACTCCCACTCTATCCTATCCCAATAATCTTGCATTTACCATGGCTAATCCATCTCGCCTGCATATCTTTGAACTGTGGGAGGAAACCAGAGCACCCAGAGGAAATCCATTCAGATACAGGGTGAATGGGCAAACCTCACACAGACAGTTTCCTGAGGTTGGAATTGAGCCAGGTCCCTAGCACTGTGAGCCAGCAGTGCTAATCACTAAGCCACCCTCCTAAGTTCACACACATTATCCTCCAGAGGTCATGATAAAAAAAGGCAGGTAGACAATGCACTTCAGCTGATTTATTCAAGATCCATCAATAAGTTGAGAGAGACATGAGGAGGGAAATATGACTGGGAAAGGCAGAATAAGAGAAAGTAATGGTTTTTATCATAAAAGGGATCCTTGAGAGGGAAGCAATCTTGAGTATATTTCAGTCTGAGATAGATTAATTCTTGATTAGTTCAGGAATCAGGGTTACAGGAAAAATGGAGAAAAGTGGACATTAGGAATTTTGGATCAGCCGTGATATTATTGAATGGCAGAGCAGGTTCTAGGGTCGAATGGCGTATTCCTATTTCTTACGGTCTTACTGTCTAAAAATTCTCAAATGAATAGTTAAGTGGATATGAGGAGAGAATGAGTCTTATTTGGAACAAAAAGAGTTATGTAATCTTCGAGGAGCTAGTCAAGGCTAGAATATTTAGCGAGTACTTTATAGTAGTTTTTACTAAGGAAAAGGACATTAACAAAACATCTATCAAAGTGGAGGTGATGAGTGAAATATGCTGAAAATGAGAAGTTTTACTCTCTAATACTGAGGGTGAGTGGGTTGTTTTATGGCAAGAGGTTGGTTACACTAGGCTTGAAGCTGCTGGAGTTTAGAAGAATAAAGTTACTTGATTGAAACCTACTTGATACTGAGGGTGTCATTTAGCATCCAGCAATGCCTAAAACCACAAATGAATAAGTGTTTATTCCCAACCCTAATATACAATTAAGACTCAGTGAGGGACTTTGCTTGATAAAGCACTCAGAGATAGAGGTGATGACAGGAAACTGGATTTGAAGCCATGATCAGATGAGCTGACATGATGGAGTTGCCCTGACTCTGGCTCGGATTTCTTATTAACTCAGGTCTGGAGATTATAGAAAGAGGGAGGAGATGGCCACGAATTTGTTTGAAAAGAGGATGTGAACTTTAAAATGAAGTCAACCACTTGATGAGATAACCACAGGGGATGACAGTTTGAGGCCAGGTTTTGGGATCAGAATTAGGGGCAGGGATTTGAGATTGAGATTAGAGGCCAGAACCTGGGGCTGATAACGAGAGGTTGGGATTCAAGGCTGGGATTTGGGATTAGAGCAAGGAATAGAAACTGGGACTCTCAGTCAACATTTGGGTCAAGGATCGGATTAGCGACAGGCGCCTCGGACTAAGGGTCAGAAGGGACTGGACTGGGATTAGGGTCGGTATAGGGGTTGGGAGTAGTGACCAGGAGTAGGGATATGGATTCAGGCTGAGGGCTGGGAGCAGGGACGAGGTCTAGAGACGGGAGTAAAGATCGGGAATACAGGTCCGAGGGCCTGGAGACAGGATGAGATCCACTTTCAGGATGGAATTTGAGATGGAAACGAAGCGTCAACAATTGGCGGCGTCCAATTGATGATGTGGGACGTCAAAAGGGGGCGGAGGGAATGATTGGTCGGGGCCGCGATGTCGAGGCGGGGCCTTGGCGAAGGGGCGGGAACTCGATGTCGAGGCGGGGCCTTGGTGAAGGGGCGGGAACTCGATGTCGAGGCGGGGCCTTGGTGAAGGGGCGGGAACTCGATGTAGAGGCGGGGCCTTGGTGGAGGGGCGGGAACTCGATGTAGAGGCGGGGCCTTGGTGAAGGGGCCGGTCTCAGCGGGCGCATGGTGGAGTGGGACCTCATGCGGATCGGTCACGAGGGGCTGCGGGATCAAAGGGCAGGAACACATGAGGGGGCGGGGCCTAGTCTGGACACCACGTTCGAGCTTCACGCGACACTTCCGGTCCCGGTGACGGCCCGTAGCGCGGGCATCGGAAGTGGCGTCGGTGGCCGTTTCTGCGCCACGGAAGCGGGTGGAAAAAACCCCCGAGAAATCTGCGATAGGCAGAGCCCAGCTTCGGACCGGGCAGCACACACAGGCCCTGGCCTCATAGACTACAAGGGACAGCCCCTGATCCGCCCCGGCAAGGCAGATCTTGGCGAAAGTCCAGAGACAGGCCGTAAGCCGGTGAGATCTGGGAAGAGGGGGCCCCGGGCCTCCGGTGGTGCCAGGAGGGGAGGGAGTGGTGAGGGTGAGGGAGTGGGGAGGGGAATGGGGAGGAAGGGGGGGGGGGAGGAAGGGGGAGGGGGGGGAGGGAGTGGGGGGGGAGTGGGCAGGAGGGGGGGGAGGGAGTGGGGGGGGAGTGGGCAGGAAGGGGGGGGGGAGTGGGGAGGAAGGAGTGGGGGGGGGAGGGAGAAGGAGAAGGTGATTGGTGGTGAGGGGAAGGGGGTGAGGGGAAGGGAAGGGAAGGAGGGGGTGAGGGGAAGGGAAGGAGGGGGTGAGGGGAGGGGAAGGGAAGGAGGGGGTGAGGGGAGGGGAAGGGAAGGAGGGGGTGAGGGGAGGGGAAGGGAAGGAGGGGGTGAGGGGAAGGGAAGGGAAGGAGGGGGTGAGGGGAAGGGAAGGGAAGGAGGGGGGTGAGGGGAAGGGAAGGAGGGGGTGAGGGGAAGGGAAGGGAAGGAGGGGGTGAGGGGAAGGGAAGGGAAGGAGGGGGTGAGGGGAAGGGAAGGGAAGGAGGGGGTGAGGGGAAGGGAAGGGAAGGAGGGGGTGAGGGGAAGGGAAGGGAAGGAGGGGGTGAGGGGAAGGGAAGGAGGGGGTGAGGGGAAGGGAAGGAGAGGGTGAGGGGAAGGGAAGGAGGGGGTGAGGGGAAGGGAAGGGAAGGAGGGGGTGAGGGGAAGGGGAGGGGAAGGGGAGGGGGTGAGGGGAAGGGAAGGGAAGGAGGGGGTGAGGGGGAAGGGAAGGGAAGGAGGGGGTGAGGGGTGGGGAAGGGAAGGAGGGGGTGAGGGGAAGGGAAGGGAAGGAGGGGGTGAGGGGAAGGAGGGGGTGAGGGGAAGGGAAGGGAAGGAGGGGGGAAGGGAAGGAGGGGGTGAGGGGAAGGGAAGGAGGGGGTGAGGGGAAGGGAAGGAGGGGGTGAGGGGAAGGGAAGGAGGGGGTGAGGGGAAGGGAAGGAGGGGGTGAGGGGAAGGGAAGGAGGGGGTGAAGGGAAGGGAAGGAGGGGGTGAGGGGAAGGGAAGGGAAGGAGGGGGTGAGGGGAAGGGAAGGGAAGGAGGGGGTGAGGGGAAGGGAAGGGAAGGAGGGGGTGAGGGGAAGGGAAGGGAAGGAGGGGGTGAGGGGAAGGGAAGGAGGGGGTGAGGGGAAGGGAAGGAGGGGGGAAGGGAAGGAGGGGGTGAGGGGAAGGGAAGGAGGGGGGAAGGGAAGGAGGGGGTGAGGGGAAGGGAAGGAGGGGGTTAGGGGAAGGGAAGGAGGGGGTGAGGGGAAGGGAAGGGAAGGAGGGGGTGAGGGGAAGGGAAGGGAAGGAGGGGGTGAGGGGAAGGGAAGGGAAGGAGGGGGTGAGGGGAAGGGAAGGAGGGGGTGAGGGGAAGGGAAGGAGGGGGTGAGGGGAAGGGAAGGAGGGGGGGAAGGGAAGGGAAGGAGGGGGGGAAGGGAAGGGAAGGAGGGGGTGAGGGGAAGGGAAGGAGGGGGTGAGGGGAAGGGAAGGAGGGGGTGAAGGGAAGGGAAGGAGGGGGTGAGGGGAAGGGAAGGAGGGGGTGAGGGGAAGGGAAGGGAAGGAGGGGGGTGAGGGGAAGGGAAGGGAAGGAGGGGGTGAGGGGAAGGGAAGGAGGGGGTGAGGGGAAGGGAAGGAGGGGGTGAGGGGAAGGGAAGGAGGGGGTGAGGGGAAGGGAAGGAGGGGGGAAGGGAAGGAGGGGGTGAGGGGAAGGGAAGGAGGGGGTGAGGGGAAGGGAAGGAGGGGGTGAGGGGAAGGGAAGGAGGGGGTGAGGGGAAGGGAAGGAGGGGGTGAAGGGAAGGGAAGGAGGGGGTGAGGGGAAGGGAAGGGAAGGAGGGGGTGAGGGGAAGGGAAGGAAGGGGGGGTGAGGGGAAGGGAAGGGAAGGAGGGGGTGAGGGGAAGGGAAGGAGGGGGTGAGGGGAAGGGAAGGAGGGGGTAAGGGAAGGAGGGGGTGAGGGGAAGGGAAGGGAAGGAGGGGGTGAGGGGAAGGGAAGGGAAGGAGGGGGTGAGGGGAAGGGAAGGGAAGGAGGGGGTGAGGGGAAGGGAAGGAGGGGGTGAGGGGAAGGGAAGGAGGGGGTGAGGGGAAGGGAAGGAGGGGGTGAGGGGAAGGGAAGGAGGGGGTGAGGGGAAGGGAAGGAAAGGGAAGGAGGGGGTGAGGGGAAGGGAAGGAGGGGGTGAGGGGGAAGGGAAGGGAGGAGGGGGTGAGGGGAAGGGAAGGAGGGGGTTAGGGGAAGGGAAGGAGGGGGTGAGGGGAAGGGAAGGGAAGGAGGGGGTGAGGGGAAGGGAAGGGAAGGAGGGGGTGAGGGGAAGGGAAGGAGGGGGTGAGGGGAAGGGAAGGAGGGGGGGGAAGGGAAGGAGGGGGGGAAGGGAAGGAGGGGGGGAAGGGAAGGGAAGGAGGGGGGGAAGGGAAGGGAAGGAGGGGGGTGAGGGAAGGGAAGGAGGGGATGAGGGGAAGGGAAGGAGGGGGTGAGGGGAAGGGAAGGGAAGGAGGGGGTGAGGGGAAGGGAAGGAGGGGGTGAGGGGAAGGGAAGGAGGGGGTGAGGGGAAGGGAAGGAGGGGGTGAGGGGAAGGGAAGGAGGGGGTGAGGGGAGGGAAGGAAAGGGAAGGAGGGGGTGAGGGGAAGGGAAGGAGGGGGTGAGGGGAAGGGAAGGGAAGGAGGGGGTGAGGGGAAGGGAAGGAGGGGGTTAGGGGAAGGGAAGGAGGGGGTGAGGGGAAGGGAAGGGAAGGAGGGGGTGAGGGGAAGGGAAGGGAAGGAGGGGGTGAGGGGAAGGGAAGGAGGGGGTGAGGGGAAGGGAAGGAGGGGGGGGAAGGGAAGGAGGGGGGGAAGGGAAGGAGGGGGGGAAGGGAAGGGAAGGAGGGGGGGAAGGGAAGGGAAGGAGGGGGTGAGGGGAAGGGAAGGAGGGGATGAGGGGAAGGGAAGGAGGGGGAGGGGAAGGGAAGGAGGAGGGGATGGAAGGGAAGGGAAGGAGGGGGTGAGGGAAGGGAAGGAGGGGGTGAGGGGAAGGGAAGGAGGGGGTGAGGGGAAGGGAAGGAGGGGGTGAGGGGAAGGGAAGGAGGGGGTGAGGGGAAGGGAAGGAGGGGGTGAGGGGAAGGGAAGGAGGGGGTGAGGGGAAGGGAAGGAGGGGGTGAGGGGAAGGGAAGGAGGGGGTGAGGGGAAGGGAAGGAGGGGGTGAGGGGAAGGGAAGGGAAGGAGGGGGTGAGGGGAAGGGAAGGGAAGGAGGGGGTGAGGGGAAGGGAAGGGAAGGAGGGGGTGAGGGGAAGGGAAGGAGGGGGTGAGGGGAAGGGAAGGAGGGGGTGAGGGGAAGGGAAGGAGGGGGGAAGGGAAGGAGGGGGTGAGGGGAAGGGAAGGGAAGGAGGGGGTGAGGGGAAGGGAAGGGAAGGAGGGGGTGAGGGGAAGGGAAGGAGGGGGTGAGGGGAAGGGAAGGAGGGGGTGAGGGGAAGGGAAGGAGGGGGTGAGGGGAAGGGAAGGAGGGGGTGAGGGGAAGGGAAGGAAGGGAAGGAGGGGGTGAGGGGAAGGGAAGGAGGGGGTGAGGGGAAGGGAAGGGAAGGAGGGGGTGAGGGGGAAGGGAAGGGAAGGAGGGGGTGAGGGGAAGGAAAGGGAAGGAGGGGGTGAGGGGAAGGAAAGGGAAGGAGGGGGTGAGGGGAAGGGGAGGAGGGGGTGAGGGGAAGGGAAGGAGGGGGTGAGGGGAAGGGAAGGAGGCGAGGGGGAGGAGGGGGGGTGGAGGGGGCGAGGTGGAGGGGGCGAGGGGGAGGAGGTGGAGGGGGAGGAGGGGAGGGGGAGGAGGGGTGGGGGGGGGAGGAGGGGTGGGGGGGGGAGGGGGAGGTGGAGGGGGCGTGGGGGGGGAGGGGGAGGTGGAGGGGGCGAGGGGGAGGCGGGGAGGTGGAGGGGGCGAGGGGGAGCAGGGGAGGTGGAGGGGGCGAGGGGAGGGGAAGGAGGGGGGGGCGAGGGGAGGGGAAGGTGGTGAGGGGGGCGAGGGGAAGGGAAGGAGGTGAGGGGGGGTGAGGGGGAGGAGGGGAGGTGGAGGGGGCGAGGGGGAGGGAAGGGAAGGAGGCGAGGGGGGCGAGGGGAAGGGAAGGAGGCGAGGGGAAGGGAA